>NC_056741.1:1299568792-1299655668 GCF_019279795.1 Protopterus annectens
TTCAGCAAAAAGCAGTTCAAGATCCAGCTTTAATTTAAGACATGGCTTCCAGTAATTTAGAGGAAAAATACATTAAATGTACTCACAGCTGATTATAATTCAATGAAACATTAAGAAGCTTTAACTAGCTATTCAGATGATCTGATAAAACTGCAAAACCAGCGGTTAAAATGAACAAAAGGCTGGCAAAGTATGAGACCTCCCAAGAAAAAATGGTAGAGGTTGAAAACAGAGCACACAGAGAAAAGCTGAGATTTTCTGCTGCACCAGACAAACTGGAAGAAACAGACTGTATAAAGTTTATAAAAGCACAAATAAGCAACTGGACTGGTATCCAACAGCAGGATTTGTTAATTGAAAGGGCATATCGAGTGTATGCTCCAAATTTGGCCTTGACAAAGCAGCCAAGACCTGTATTAGCACAGACACGGATTAGCACATATGCAATCAGACCAGCAGAAAGAGATGATCTTGACTAAAGTGTGGCAGAAGGGAAAAGTATTTAAAAAATGAGATAGTAGTGTGCTTGTGGGTTTGTGGAAAAAGATTACTCACTTTACACCTGACAGAAGAGATGCAAATTTTTCCCAGGAATCAGAGAATGTCGAGCGGCAGGTATGAGATTCAAGCTGCTGAATCTAACTGTCTTCAGAATATTTTTCCTGGAGGATCAAAGTTTTTTTTTTTTTTATGCAGAGCAGGCAAAGGAGGTGCTACAAAAGTTTATCCAACAAGAAGTGAGACATCAAATAGAAGGGGACTCTGCTTCCCATTATTCTGAGAATAAAGCTAATTTACAAGAATTTGTAAGTGAAACCTGTTCCAGTGTTCCCACTTTTTCCAGTGCTTCAAAGGAAAATGCTTGACAGACAGAAAAAAGCACAGGAGTTGACTAGAAGAATTGTGAGTATCATGGACTTAAACCAGAGTCTAGTGCTGAGAAGTGCAGATGAACAGGAAGACCAACAACACTGAAACTAGTGAATAAATGTGAGATTATAAAGCATCAATCACAACTGTAAAATATGGCTTTGCAAGAAAAAGTGGCAGAGAAAGACTGGACTTTTGCTTACTTTGTTAACTTGTAGGTTAGCTGTAAAACATATACCCACTTTATGTCATTAATGTTTAGAAGGACACCAACAGAAAACAAGTAAATGTAAGTAAAACAATTTGTCTTACTATTTGTATAAAACATTTCAAACTATAAACTGCATGCTGTATAGTAAAGCAGATTTGTGTAGTATGTAGTCAGGGATACTTTAAAGGTGGGGGTGAGGATGATTCATTTCAGTGACTGTCGTATATAATAAAGATATTAAAGTAAACAAGTGATTTTTGTTATTTTTAAGTTTTAAGAAATATACACATTACAATCTAAAAAGAAAAGAAAGGCTGTACAAAAGCAAGTTTTAGTTAATATGTGATCTTTGGCTGTTCATAGGTTGGTACTAGGCTATCGTCCCTAAGGCCTACGCAAGCCTAGCCATAACAATTCCCTGGAAATATCTTCCCAGAATATTTACTTCTCTGGGCCCCTGTCTGGCAGGGTGACTGACATGATCCCCGGAGTGAATTTCCTATCTCCCATCCAATCATTAAGGTTCCTTTTGAAGAGGGCCAATGAGGCGCTCTGCTTGACATGTATGGGCAGTCTATTCCAGAGTATGGGGAGTCTCTGGGTCAGGAACCTATCCCTCCAGCATGTTTTGTTAATTGTGATGATAAGGTTTAAATCCCTGGAGCGTGTGGCTCTGAGGGATTGGGATTTCTTTACGTGGAGCATGTCCAACAGCTCAGGGTTTGACATGGTCTTGTATGTTAAGCAGAGATCGCCTCTGAGTAGACGATATGCCACAGAGTATAGCTGGAGTTTTTTAGATGGTCAGCAGAGGGCATCTGCTTTAGGCCTGTGATTCTTTTAGTGAGGTATTTCTGTGGCCTTTCCAGCTGTTGCAGATGTCTTGTGAGGTACATACCAAATGGGGCATTATACTCTATAATGGGTCTAATGAGCGATGAGTACAGTGGGACAATGACCTCTTTTTTCTGGATGAAAAGCCCTTAGTGATGAGGTGTGCCACATAGAAGGATTTCCTGACTGTTGTGGCGATATGGTTATCGAAAGTGAGACCACTGTCCACTTGTGAGTCTCTCAATCACACTTTCGATGTTTAGTGTCCTGCCACCTATGTGGTAGCTCATGGGTACATGTTTTTTTCCAAAGGGGATAACTATACATTTCTTGGCATTAAGCTTGAGCCCATGGCTCTGGCACCAGGCATCTGTTTCTGTAAGGCCCTTTTGTAGAATATCCACATCATTCGGGGATTCAATAATGGCTCCCAGTTTGCAGTCATCTGCAAACTTAGTTAGCCGGAGTCCCTTAGTGTTGGCCTGTACTTCAGAGAGGTAGATGCCAAACAAGAGTGGTCCCAGGACTCAACCCTGAGGTACTCCACTTGTCACTTGTCTGGAGCTGGATTTGGAGTCGGCTACTTTTACAGTCTGAGTTCTGTCAGTAAGCCAGTTGGCAACCCATCGAGTGACGTAGGGATTTATGCCCAGCTTAGTACGTTTATCTATGATTCCAGAGTGGGGGATGGTGTTCAAGGCCTTGGCGAGGTCCAGATAGGCTGTGTGGACCGCCTTACCCTCATCCACAGCTCTGGAGACCGATTTGAAGAAGTCACTCAGATTCAGGAGACAAGATTGGCCCTTCGCCAACCCAAACTGGGTGGGGTCCAGTGTTTGAAGGTTGCCAATGTCTTTGTTTATAAGTTCCATGATAATACTTTCCATGCCCTTGCAGA
This sequence comes from Protopterus annectens, assembly GCF_019279795.1. Classification (NCBI taxonomy): domain Eukaryota; kingdom Metazoa; phylum Chordata; order Ceratodontiformes; family Protopteridae; genus Protopterus; species Protopterus annectens. The sequence goes on from NC_056741.1 coordinate 1,299,571,606, forward strand.
TCAGGCTTGTCAGACTGATGGGACGCTAGTTCCCGGGATCCAGGGCAGATCCTCCCTTGTGGAGCGGGATAACTGTAGCTGTGCGCCACTCAGTGGGCACGAAGCCTGAGGTGAGGCTATGATTAAACATGACACTTAGGTGGGGTGCCAGTTCATTTTATAGTTCATGTAGTATACAGCCTGGGATGTCATCTGTTCCCATGGATGCTTTATTCTTAGCTTTGGAGAGTGCTATTTCTACCTGTGTGGCTGTGATTATCGGAATTTGGCAATCTTTTGGTATTGAGATGGGCCCTTTAGGGGGTGGGAGGGGGGTGAAGTTGGCACTAAATCGATCTACCAGGATATTGGCAATATCCTTGGGATCAGTATATTTAATGCCATTCTGTTGTAACTCAGAGCAGATCTGAGCATTGCCATTTAGATTCTTGACATAACTATTGAATGTCTTGTGGTTGTCTTTGGAATATTTGGCAATTTTATTTTTGTAACTAGCTTTTGAGGATTTTATGAGGGATCTCAGCTTCTTATTGAGGCTGGTGAGGGAGATTTTTGCATCCTGGGATTTTCCTCTTTTCTGCAACAGTTTCTTCCTTCTGTTGTATAGTTTATTTATAGCAGGGGACTACCAGATTGGCTTCCTTTTTTGGAGAAGAGCATCTTGGTTCTATTTGGGATGGCACAAATTCATGCACGAGTGGATATGCTTGTACAGTGCCTTAGTGTAGGATTCTGCAGTCGAACCTCCAGATCCCGTCTGTGTGGGTGTTGTGAAGTTTGTCACTTCTGACTTCAGTAGCATGAAGTTGGCTTTGGAGAAGTTTTTTAAGGAGGTTTCCTTACTGGGGGGTGGGGGTGGAATGTGGATGTCAAGGGTGATTTGCTTATGGTCAGACCTGACCAATGAGGGGGTGACCACTGGTGTGGAGCATCTATCTCCCATGTTGGTAATGACCAGGTCTAGGATATTGGAGCCCCTGGTGGGACAATGGATTAGTTGATCCAGGGTGTTGGAATTTATGAATTCCAAGAACCGTTGGGAAAAGGAGTTGGTACCCAAGTAGTTTTCCTAATTAATGGCAGGGTAGTTGAAATCTGTATGGTGTGTAAAAGTATACTGGTTACATTACATGAAGAGTTGAGATGTTTTATATTTGCACAAGTGAGTGAGTATATTAATGCTCTTGACAATCTAAAAGCAAGTGCTTTCTGTAAGCAAGCAGGCTTAAAAAAATAAGAAAAATGAAGAATGCTACTAGAAGTGCCAAGTTTCTTGCATATGCAATGATATTAGCTTGTTTGTTTTTTCTTGCAAATGTTTAGATGTACAAGTCTGCAGCTTAAGGCAGATGTACACTCTGTTCTCAAGTTTTCATGGAAATGAGCTGTCTGCAGGTGCAAGCAATTAACCTTGGGAGTTCTGAGTATTATTTAGAAAATTTAAAGGGACAAGGGCAAACAGTTCAGTAAAAAATAAATTTGAAAATATTGGAAGTGAATTAGAGATAGCAACTTCCATAGCAGCCTTACTACATTAGTGCATCTAAGAAAGCAGCATACAATTTAGTTTCATTTAAAGCTAGCCAGTGCATTTTTTCATAAGGCTAAACATTAATGTTTTCTGAAAGCATACGTGCTGTTTTTCACATCTGAGAAGGCAACAGAGATAAGAAAAGAACAGAGTCATCATTGTAAGTGAGATCCCAGGCTGTAACATGCACTTTACCATGCATAACCTTAATTTTAGGTTATGTAATGCCTGTGGGAGCAGCTGTCAATTTGGGGCAATTGCTCCTATCAGGAGCATTAAACTTCATTGTTTGAAGATGTACATAGTTTTGTAAGTTTGTTTTAAGTTAATATGTTATGAGGGTGTTCTGAAAATGGGTATAGGCAAAAAGGTACGAGTAATGAAGTATGTTAAGAAATGCAAAGTACAAATAGTGATGCTGCAGGAGTCAGCACATGCATCTGACAATGAAAGGATTTCAGGAAGGATATTCAACAGAATATCAGTGACAAAGGAAAATGGAAATAAATATACTAATTGCTAGAAAAGCTCCAATAGTGACAGAAGAGGGGAAAAAGATAATAATTGTAGATTTGTAGTAGCAAGGGCTACTGGCAAGGGAGGAGGATTTTGCTGGCATGTACTTATATTCAACCAAAAACTGCTATTACAAGAACTTAAGAAAAGTTGGGAGGGAATCATCAGTTTTCAGCAGGGAATATTACTTACAGGTGGGGAGCAGAACTTTATTTGCAACAGTGAAGATGTACTTGTGGGATCTAGAAGGGAAAATATAAAAAAAAGAGGGTAGAATTCTGAAGAAATTTATACAAAAAATTTGGTATGGAAGATGTGAAACAGTAGTAGGAAATCGGAGATAATTAATTTATCATTGCCCAAGGTACAATAACTGGGCTAGACTAGATAGAAATTATACTTCACAGGAATGTTTGCATTTACTTGAAAGGTTAGACACTCATCCAGTAACTACTTTGGATCATGCAACAATAAAAACTATGATAAAAATGCAGGGTAATGAAGTAAAAATGGGCAATGTTGCTTTCCTACCTACCTGTTAAAAAGAGAGGAATTTAAGGAATGGATAGTGGAAATTATTTGAGAGTTATTATAGAAGATATACATTTCTTTAGAAGTTATATCTAGTGAGTTGGATAAAATGAAAATGGGGTTTACAAACAGGATATAAATAAAAGAAAAAGAGATATAGTTAAGGAGTAATAGGAATTATTTAGAGGGGCTGACAAAGGTTAAAGGTATTACAGAATAAAGGGAATCTCACAGAACAAGAAAAGGCATAAACGCAGAGTGCTAAAGACAAAATAAGGGAGTATCTGGATAATACATATAAGTTTAAAAAGAAGTTTAAGATGTTAAGCAACTTTTTTTGGTAATAACTCCAGAGAATAAAAACTTTTAGCAAAATGACTTAGACAACAGAAAGTAGAATGGTCTGTTGCCAAACTCGGGCAACAAGAAGAATAACCAGAAATCCTGTAAAGGTATTACAGACTTTTCAGAAATTTTATGAAAATTTATACAAAGCAGAGAAATATGGAAATCGAGACAGAGCACAAATGGAAATATCTGAAGAAGACTTAAATATGCCAAAGGTATAGATAGATGAGGCTCCACAATTAACAGTTAAAGATAGGAGGTGATGAGATAAAGACAGTGCTGTATAATCAGTCTGTAGGAAAGTCATAAAAACAGATGGTATTCCTGTGGAAGTTTGAAGTCAGGAAGGAAGAAAGTGACAAAGATCTGAAAGGCTTTGTTTAACAGTATTTCTAAAGGAGCGGAAGCACCAACATCTTGGAAGAAAGATGTAGTGTTGTAATACCTAAAGACGGGTTTCTATTACCTGATCGAAAGTTTAGGTTAGCAAATACCTAAATGTCGATATGGTAATAGCAAAAGCAAAACATGCAGGGAAAGAATTCCCTTGGCCATTATGTGGATTTTGCCCCTTTCCCCACTGTACAGCGATCTCGGAGTTGGTGTATTTAGTTAGGGGTGTGTGTGGAGCACAGCCCCCCACATTGGGGGTGTGTTCATAGGTTCATACTAGGCTATCTGCCCTAGGGCATTTATAAGCCTAGCCAGAGTGTGTTTGGCTTTCGCCACCCATTTTAAATTAATTTTGCTATGCCTTTTTTTGAGGTTAGTATACTGTGCCTCTGTCTAACAGTGACACAGAAGTGATAGCCGGGGTAAACCTACGATCTTCCATCCACTCATCAAGATTCCTCTTGAAGAGAGTCAATGTGGGACTCTGCCTAACCTGGACTGGGATTTTATTCCAGAGTGAAGGGAGCCTCTGGGTTATGAATCTGTCCCTCCAGCATGTCCTATTTATTTCAGTGCTGAGGTTCAAGTCTCTCGAGCGCGTAGCTCGATGGGATTTGGATTTTCTGAGGTGCATGTCCATTAATTCCAGGCTGGACATGGCTTTATACGTCAGGCACAGATCGCCTCTGAGCAGGCGGTATGCCACTGAGTAGAGCTGGAGTTTCTTTATCCGGGCAGCATATGGCATCTGTTTGAGCCCTTTGATCCTCTTGGTGAGGTATTTTTGGGGTCTTTCAAGTTGCTGCAGGTGTCTGGTAAGGTACATCCCAAAAGGGGCATTGTACTCAATTATGGGCCTGATGAGGGATGAGTAAAGAGGTACGATGACCTCCCCTGATCTAGATGTGAATCCCTTCATGATTAGGTGGGCTATATAAAATGTTTTTCTAACCACTTTGGCCACGTGGTTGTCAAATGAGAGATTGCTATCAACTTGGGTCCCCAGGTCCCTAATTACTTCTTCTGTACTTAATGGATTACCACCTATGTGGTAATTTGTGGGCACTTTGTTTTTGCCAAAGGGGATGACTATACACTTTTTGGCATTTAGCTTGAGGCCATGGCTCTGGCACCAGTTGTCTGTTTCTATGAGGCCCTTTTGGAGGATGCTAGTGTCGGCTGGAGAGTTGATTATGGCGCCCAGTTTGCAGTCATCTGTGAACTTGGTCAGCCACAGTCCTTCCGTGTTGGCCTGTACCGCCGAGAAATATATACCGAACAAGAGAGGTCCCAGGACTGAGCCTTGTGGGACGCCACTTGTAACTGGTTTGGAGTCTGACATGGCTCCAGCAATTCTAACCACGTGGGTTCTGTCCTTGAGCCAGTTTGCAACCCATCTAGTGACATAGGGGTTTATATTTAAGCTGATGAGCTTATCTATAATGCCGAGTGGGGTATTGTATCGAAGGCTTTTTGAGGTCCACGTAGGCTGTGTGGACCACCTTCCCCTCGTCAATGGCCTTGGTGACTGTTTCAAAGAAATCGACCAGGTTTAAGAGGCAGGATCTGCCCTTAACAAAGCCAAACTGGGTAGGATCCAGTGTCTGTAGGTCCCCAATATCTTTATTTATGAGGTCCATGATGATCCTTTCCATAGCTTTGCAGACCAAGCTAGTCAAGCTTATGGGGCGATAGTTTCCAGGATCCATTGAGGCACCACCTTTGTGGAGAGGGAGCACTGTTGCTGTACGCCACTCTTTGGGTACATATCCTGTAGTAAGGCTAAGATTGAACAGTAGTTTTATGTTTGGGTTTAGCTCTTCTTGGAGTTCATGTAGGACACAGCCCGGGACACCATCTGGTCCCATTGATGCTGTGTTTTTTGCTTTGGAGAGGGCGGCTCTTACCTGAGCATCTGAGATGTCAGGGGGGCAGCACTCTGTTGGGATAGATATTTGCCCTTTTGGTGGGGCGAACCCACCCATTTCATTTTGGTTTAAATTTTTTTTTTTTTGCAGCCGATGGAATTCATTCCATACGTTAAATCAGTCATTCACTGTTTTAATTTTTCGATATTACCATATCGACGTTTAGGTACTCGCTAAACTAAACATTCGATCAGGTAATATAAACGCCTATAGACAGCAGATACCCATCAGACACAGCTTCCTATAGAACCATTTCAATTTCAAACCATGATTACAAAGTATTTATGTCTATACTAGCTAAAAGAATGCCAAAAGTGTTGCCAAAATTGACAGGTATGGATCAATGTACTTTTTTTGTGGAGGGAAGGCAAACATCTGACATCAATAATAAAACGATGATCCAGAGGGAAGCAGAATGTAAGAAAATACCGCTGTTGGTGGGTCTTGATGCACAGAAAGTAATTGACAGAGTAAGCTTGGATTTTATGAGCAGGGCAATGGAAGCATTTGCATTCTCGGATACAATAATAAAGTTAATTAGGTGAATATATGAAGGACAAGAGGCAAGAATTAAAGTGGGTGGGTTCCTCTCTGATAAGTTGTGTCCAAACAGAGGAACCATGCAGGGGTGTTCTCTGTCCCCTTGTTTACTTATTTTATATTTAGAACCATTGGCAAAGAAAATAAGGGACACAGAAATTCAAGGATATAATTGGTATGGTAATCAAGAAAGGTTGTCTTTATTTGCAGACAATATTATTTTGTATCTGTTAAATCCAGAAAAGGACACTTCCATATTGTGGAACATTTTGAGACAGATTTAAGTCTTTCTGGGATATAAAATTAATGAAGCTAAAACAATGTCTATAGCCATAAATTATATACCCACAAAAGAATTGGTTCAGTAATACCCATATTTATGGAGACATAACAAGATGAAGTACTTAGGATTCTATTATGGCAAGTAAGGATATGTGGGAAGAGACTAAACAAAAGACAATACAAAAACTAAGAAACTGGAGGCTCTTGCTTATGGATATGGATGCTAAGGAAAAAGCAGTGAAAATGTTTTCAGTATCTTTAATTTTATGTACAGGTCAGGCATATTTTTATCAACCAGAGGAGAAGTAGACAATAATTAATAAAGAGTTGATGGAGGAGAGGAAGAGAACAAGAGATTTACGTTGGATAAGTTAATCCTTCCACTAGAACAAGGTGGTTTAGGATTATCTGATTTGAAGGGATATTTTAGAGCTACACAGTTAAGGCTCATATACATAACACATGAAGAAAGTTTTAATTAAAAGTGGAAAGGGATGATGATGAAGTGGGACAAATTTCAAGAAATAAGAAGAGAGTGGGATTTTGGATGCAGATCCTTAAAGAGAATAACGATGGCCATACAAAATATGATATACATACAGTAGCAGAAAGTATTCTATGAACTACACCAACACAAGAATGGAGAAAAGAGATTTTGCCGATAGGGATAGCTGCAAGCAGGGGTACGGAGAAGACATAAGTGAGGCTGGAACTTATTGGAGAAAACTGGCAAAGCAACAAAGGTATTCACTAGTCGGGGAAGGGTAACAGAATGGGATGAGGACAAAAAGACATTTGGAATGGAGGCTACAGACTGCCTTCCATACCAGAGATTGATATCAGACTATAAGCAAAGAGACAAGGATAGGGGAATTCTAAATGAAAGACCTGCTCTGGTAGAGTTTTTAGATAAATCTAGAACAGAAGCTGCTGCTAAAATGGGATAATTATTACGGTGTATAAAATATTGGATGATAACTATGGCTCCCAAATATGCAACAAAGGCTAGAAGCTTTAGTATCTTTGCTTGGAAGTGTTTGCATAGAATTTTTTATACCCCAAGGAAACTCCAAATAATTTTTCCTCTGGTAGACTGCAAATGTTGGAGGTGTGATGGGGAAGAAAGAGGTAATTGGGAACATATTTTTTGGGAGTGTAGTGAGTTGGCAGCCTTAAAAATTCCCTGCAGATTACTCTAACAGAAATACTGAGTGAGCAAATTAGTCTAAGAAAGTAATTATCTTGAGCTGTGATACAGAAACAGAATTGCCTAGACAAAGTAAGGCCTTGTCAAGTTAATTTAATCCCTGTGGCTGCCAAAAAAGCAATCAACTGTAAAATGGAAATCAAAGTCTAAACCAACAGTACTAGAAGCAGTGAATATAGTAACATAGTTAAAACAACAGGAAACAAGACCTTTAGAAAAGGCTAGGACCGAATTGCATAGAAAAAATAGGAATTGTGGGAACAATACATGCAGAATAATGTTTTGGAGGAGGAATGACGTTTAAAGGAAGGCAGGAATTGAATCAGCAATGCAATGTTTGACTGACAGCGACTGGATAGATTATAAGTGATGTATGATGTTTGCAACTGAAAATATGTCAATATGATTTGTTTTTATTTATATAAATCTATGATTGCCTATGTTATAATTTAATAAATATGTTTCTTGTTTATAAAAAAAATGGGCATTACTGATTACAAACTTGAAACTGAAGTCAGTCATCAGAATTTTTAGTTTAAGTTCAGATGTAAAACTCTACACGTTTCTTTTTACTTCATTTTGATATCCATAAAGTATCAAGATCCTGTTTTCAAAGGGTGAGCAAAAACACCAAATTGTACAGAAACTGCATCTGAATATCACTCAGGATGTAGGTCAGAACAAGCCTGAAACAGACCTCTGGCTAGTAGGAGACACATGAAAGCTTAACTTTCTTTTCTCATTTATATTACATTGTCATGCTTTCTAACTTCTTACTACAATATGCTTTTAACTGCTTTCAATTATTTTTTCTCTGGTTTTACATGCATTTCCAGCTTATGCCTACCCCCACTGTTTGTACAGTGACATACTCCTAATGAATAGGGTGTTTTTTTAGTCATCCGAGGTTGATCTTTTGTTTAACAATAAATCTACTTTAGTGAAGTCAGATTTCCTCTTCTGTATGTTCCCCTTGAAGTCAGCTTTTAACAGGCCTTTGTCCCCATGTGTGGACAAGAAAGTAGGCCAATATTCAGTAGAAAATTGAAGCTATTCCTTTCTATACTTTTTGTGGGGTGGGGTACACAATAGTGACAGGAACTGTCTACATCAGAATAGGATGGCAGCAGTTCAGTGGACAGAAAGACTAGCCAACAAACACAAAAAGGAAGAAATGAAAGCATGCCATTGTGTATTGGTGATAGCAGAATTCAGACAGTTAGGGTATGCTCTTGTTAGCTGCGGCTCAATTTCCAAATACAGGTGGCATCAGTTCCCAAGGAACCACATGCTATTCTCTGGAAAAGAGAATTTCACTTCTTCACTGAAGTGTCAAGCTTTTCTTAGTTTAAAGGGTTGAAAAAATAAAGCTGCACATTCCCAGACTACTCATGTTAATTTCTTTTCAGGCCTTTGAGCCAGAACATTCAGTTTTCACTATTTTTTAAAAGACAAATTAAAAAAAAAACTGTGTCATTACTGACTAATCACTTGCACCGCAGACAGCGAACAAGAAGTGTGGTTGATCTAGATTTGGTAAACAAATCAAAGCATGAGGTAATGTGGAATGAAAACATCAATATCCTTCTGTCTATAACGATTTGTTAGGTTACATCCTATATTTAGGTTGGATGAGCAGTCACTTGTAACAGACTGCCAACATCTACAAAGCGACATTGTATCCATGATGTGCTATGAAAAAAAGAAATTGAAGTGTTAGCTTTCTACTGAAAACTTTTAATTTTTCGACAGTTTTTAATGCAAGCATGTATCGCTTCACTTTCAGTGCTTTTTCAGTGACCTTACCATTAAAAGTAGGAAAAATATTTTTGTTTAATATGGAAGCATTTTTTTTTTTTTTTACAGAAACCAAATACGTTTCTGACATTAGAAATTGTTATTGATACAACATGAATGGCACCAATTACATTCATACGTTGCTCTGAAAAACAGCCAGATACAGGTTTTGAATAAAAGTACCGAAAATTGGCAGTTATACAGCCACATTCTGAAATTAAAGTTAAGGCTTATAAATTAAAGTTATGTACTTTCCGTAACTACAAATCTGTATACAATGGGTTCATCGTTGGTAAACAGTAGAATACTACAACACAGGTATGAGGAAGTGCAGCAAATAAAACTTTACCAAGCTGTCGCACTCCCCCGTTTCTATGTAGCATGCAGTCTACTCTTTACAGTTCTGATGTTCATTGAGCAAGCTTACAGCAGCTAAAAGGAAAGGCAAATGACAAGCAAAGGTACAACAAATGAGGCAAAAGGTGGGGGGTGGCAAGAGAAAGTACAGTTTTGTACCTACCATAAATGTAGATGTCCGATAGGTATGCATCTGCAGTCCTAACATATGGGTTGTCCTGCCTCAGGCAGCCCTTCGGTCGGCCGGATTCCAAAGTCTAGGTCTGGCCTCGGCTGATGTCGCACTTCACCCGACATCATAGCTGCTGGGGTATAAAGGCATCAGCCGACGTCATTTTCCTCAGTGTTTCTTGCCCCAGATGCCAGGTGCCCTCTAGGAAGGCTAAATTTGGATAAATGCAAATAATTCCAAACAGTAGAAAGCAAAATATATATATATATACATATATACATACAAACAAATACACCATAATAGATTCCCCCAGCTAGCTAAAAGAGGGGCAAGTACCCTAGGAATACCACAGAGGGGAAGGAGGGTGGGTAATCCTGACTGCAGATGCATACCTATCGGACATCTACATTTATGGTAGGTACAAAACTGTACTATGTCCTTCAAGGATGCATCTGCAGTCCTAACATATGGGTAGAATACCATAGCCAAACTGGGGGAGGAGGCACTAAGATAAAGATGGTGTAGTTAAGATCCCTTGCAAAACAGCAGTTGCAAAACCTGCTCGGGATCTGGAGTATAAAGGAAGATTATAATGCTTGGCAAATGTATGCACGGAGCTCCAAGTAGCAGCTTCTAAAATGTCTTTGGTAGCCACTCCTCGTAGGAAAGCTGTAGTGGTGGCTGTAGCTCTTGTGGAGTGAGGCCTGATATTGTCAGGAGTTGTCTTTCCATGAAAAGAGTAGCAAAATCTAATGCAATTTCCTATCCATTTTGAGATTGTCTGTTTTGAAATTGCTTTTCCTTGCACTCCTGTTGCATATGCTACCAGAAGCTGGTCAGTTTTTCTGTTGGTCTTAGTTCTGTCCAGATAATAGCGTAATTGTCTGTGCACATCCAAGGTATGTAGTAGTCTTTCCCCCCTGTTCTGTGGGTTGGGGAAGAATGTAGGTAAATGAATCGCTTGGTTCAAAGATACCCTGGAGACCACTTTTGGCATAAAAGTAGGATTAGTTCTCAGAGACACTCTATCCTGATGGAAGATAAGGAAAGGCTGTACTGCCATTAATGCCTGTAACTCAGATACCCTTCTTGCTGAAGTGATTGCTAGCAGGAAAGCAGTTTTCCAAGATAAGAACTGTAAGTCTGCTGTTACTGCTGGTTCAAAAGGGGGAAGTGTTAATTTTTCCAGCACAAAGTTGAGATCCCATGTAGGTAAAGGTGGTTTCCTTGGAGGCTTTACATTTTTGATTCCTCTCAAGAACTGCCTGAGTAGAGGATGAGAGAAGACAGGAGGATCCTTGTTGTACTCTGCTGAAATTGCTGATGCATGAATCTTAATGGAAGAGTAGGACAGGCCATTGTGGAACAGTTCTGCTAAGTATTCCAGGATGTGTGCTATGTTTGCCAATGAGACATTTTCTCCCTTTGCTGCACTCCAAATGAGGTATCTTTTCCATTTGGCTGAATAAGTTTTCCTTGTGGAGGGTCTGCGTGCCTCCAGGATAATGTCCTTAACCCTCTGAGATAAATCTGGTTTATTTTGTTTTATGCAATATTCCAAGCAGCTAGCTGCAGTGTTTTCAAGTTTGGATGCAGGGTCTTGTAGTTGTTCTGTGTTAGAAGTAAGGGACATAGAGGTAGAGGCCATGTGTGTGTCCTAGACATGTTTCTCAGTAGCGGGTACCAATGTTGCCTTGGCCAGTCTGGAGCTATCAGGATTACCTTTGGCTGTTCCTCTCTGATCTTCAGTAGGACTTTGTACATCAAAGGAAGAGGTGGAAATGCATATGCTGTCAGGTTTTTCCAGCTGAAGGATAGGGATTCCACCCTCCAGGCAAGTGGGTGGTATGCTCTTGTGCAGAATTTCTTCAATTGGTGGTTGTGTGGGGAGGCGAACAGGTCAATCTCTGGCATTCCCCATTTCTTTGTTATGGTTTTGAAGATATCTAGATGCAGCATCCATTCGTGAGCATCCGTGGTAGTTCTGCTTAAGGTGTCTGCTAGTGAATTTTCTTTTCCTGGTACAAATCTGGCCTGTAGTTGAATGTTGAGATTCAGGGCCAAATTCCACAGGTCCATTGCCATCCGGCATAGAGGATATGAGTGTGTACCTCCCTGTTTGTTGATGTACCACATGACTGTGGTATTGTCCGTCCTTATCAGCAGGTGACCTTGTTGAAGGAATGGTCTGAATGCCTGGATTGCATGTTTCACTGCCAGCATCTCCTTTAGGTTTATGTGTAGATTCAGCTGGTCTTGGGTCCATAGGCCTTGTATACACTTGTCCTCCATGTGTGCCCCCCAGCCTAGGTCTGAGGCGTCCGTGGTGATGGTCTGGCTTGGATGTGGTTTGTGGAAAGGCAATCCTCTGTTCATCTGACAGGCCTGAGCCTACCACAGGAATTCTTTTTTCAGGCATGGAATTATTGGAATCTGGGCTTCTAGACTGTGCTTGTGTTGAGACCATACATTCCTTGGGTACCATTGCAACTTTCTCATATGCAGCCTGGCATGCGGGATCAGTATTATGCAGGATGCCATGTAACCCAGGGCTTGCAGGACTTTCCTTGCAGTAAGCTGAGTTTGTGTTGTTAATGTCATGAAATAGACTGGTAGTTGCTTTTGTTTTTCTTCTGTGAGAAAAGCCATCTGAGTTGTTGTATCCAGTTCTGCACCCAAAAATATTATCCTTTGGGATGGTACTAGTCTTGACTTTTGAATGTTGACCGTGTATCCCAAGGCTTGCAGCAGTTGTATGACCTTTTCCAAATCTTTTGTTAATTTTGTCTTGTTGTCCACTTGTATTAGGCAGTCGTCCAGGTATGGGTAAATTTGAATTCCCTGAAGCCTGCAATGAGCAATTACTGATGCCAGGCATTTCGTGAATACTCTGGGCGCAGTAGATAAGCCAAAGGGCAATGCTGAGAATTGATAATGCTCTGATCCTGCAAGAAATCTGAGGTGTCTTCTGCAATCTGGTCGTATAGGGACGTGCAGGTATGCCTCCTTGAGATCTAGAGTCACCAGCCAAGACTCCTTGCCCAGCATGGGAAGAAGTTGCTGGAGGGTCAGCATTTTGAATTTCGGAACAATGAGGTATGTGTTCAGTGCGGACAAGTCGAGAATAGGTCTCCATTGATTTTCTTTTCTTGGTACAAGGAAAAGCCTGGAGTAAAATCCTTGGCCTTGTTCCATAGGTGGTACCTTTTCTATAGCTCTCATCCTTAGTAAGTTGTTGATTTGTTTTTGAGCCTCTGTTTTTTGGCTTGGTGGAAGGTTTGGCATTCCTCTCTTTTTTGGTAGAGTGTGGAAGTGAAACCTGTAGCCCTTGTCTATTGTTTGTAAAGTCCATTTGTCTCCTGTAATGCAATTCCAGTTGTCGGAGAATAAGGCTAGCTTTCCGCCCAAGGGTGCTTCCAGTTGTTCCCTGGTAGGCGGAACCAGAGCCAAGTCATTGTGTCTGTCCTGTGGAAGTGGTTGTAGTTGCAGCTGTGGCAGCACTTCTCTGGTTGGCAGGTTGCCACTGACATCCCCTGTAGGCACCCCTAGATTGACCTCTGCCTCTTGGGCGTCTATTTCTGCCTCTCTGTGCTCTGGAGGTGTCTGGAAAGGACCAATTCTTCGAAGGCCAATTTCTGCTAAACCTCGGAGGTTGGACCTGTAAAAAAATCCTTGACTGTTTGGACAGATTTTGCTTTTTCTTCCACTTTCTTTAGAACCTCCTGTGCAGGGGAGCCAAACAAACTTTGTTTCTCCATAGGAGCATCTAGGAGTTTTGACTTAACATGGTCTGGTAAGGATTGTTCTTTTAACCAGGCATGCCTTCGAATCACTGCTCCAGTCATAGCTGATCTAAAGGAAGCCTCCAGTGCATCATAGCCACATTTTAAGAAATGATTACTGACCTGCTGAGAGTTATGTACCAAATCCTGAAGGGACTTGCGGTCTATAGGTTCAGGAGAGGACAGTTTTTTATTTAGCTGGTCTAACAAAAATTCCTGGTACTGAATCATGTGAAATTGACAGTTTAAGGCCCTGGCTGAAAGAGTAGCAGATGTATAAACCTTTTTACCCTATCTCTCTAATGCTCTAGATTCCCTTTCAGAGGGAAGAGGGTTTTTGGCAGAGGCAGCTGCCACACCGTTAGGGCCCTGTGAAATGGTTTCTGGGTCTGCAACATGGGCCTTATACAAGTGGTAGTGTGTGTCCGGGACCCTGTAATATCTATCAGGCTTGGCAGGGGCCGGAGGAAGAGAATCAGGGGCAGTACTGGCATCATTATATGCATCATCAACAACTGATAGTACTAGAGGAATGGCTAAAGGCCTATGCTGTGGTAAGTGTAAAAAAGTCCTTAGCCTTTTCCTTGAATCTGAAAAATCCTGGCCCTGCCATTGGAAGTGTTCCCTCATAGAATGAAGGGTTTTCCCAAAAGAAAATTCTTCAGGAGGAGAAGCAGAAGGAATGGAGTCTTCTGCATCAGAATCCTCATAAGGAGAATATGGGCCTTCCTGATGGTCTAAAATATCTGAGTCATCCAAGGAATAGTCTGTAGATACAGGTTCAGGGGGTTCAGTCCTAGGCCTCTTATCTGGAGGAGGTTGAGAGGCCCTGTCTGGGTGAGGTTGGGATCCCCTGATCAAAGAAATAAGATCCTCAGCCAGGCTGAATATCTGGGAACTAGAGGTAGGCCTGTGTGAGGGAGCTTTTGTAGGTAAGGCCTTAGAAGATTTAGCTGCTTTAGCCCTGGAAAAGGCCTTGATAGACATAGAAGCAGGGGGTCTAGCAGCCCCACGTGCAGGGGTAGAAATGTCTAAAGGAATAGTGTCTGACAAATCTTGGGTGCCTGCTTCTGTAGCAGTAATTTCAGTAGCAGATTCAGCCATGCTCTGTGAGGGCTCGGTTATCGGAGGCATGCTTTCGGCCGAAGGAAGAACCGAGGACTCGGTTTCAGCCGAAACCGAGACACTCGCGGTTGGCCTAACCGTGGTTTCAGCCGAAACCGCGAACCGCGAGTGTTGGTCCTTTTCCTTGCGCTTTTTAGCTAATTGTGTAGTCGGAGTCTCCGACGGCATTTTATATGCAAAAGCGGGACCAAAAAACTCCTCTGCAAACTCCGACCGATGTCTAAGCGTCCGTCGGTTGAAGGAAGCACAGGCTAGACAAGCTGATACGTCGTGGTCTGGGCCTAAGCAAGGAAGGCAGTAAGAGTGGAAATCCTTATGAGGTATTTGTTTCCCACAAGTTAAACAATTATTTACTTTGTCTGACATCGGCTGAGGCAAGAAAGAGTCCCCAACGGGGTACTTAGCTTTTTTAGAAGTCTTCGGTAGTAGAAATCTCTGGATCTGACCGACCGGCACTTGCGAACAGCTTCTGCTTCGGGCACCGCACGGCAAGAAAGACTGAGGAAAATGGCGTCGGCTGATGCCTTTATACCCCAGCAGCTATGACGTCGGGTGAAGTGCGACATCAGCCGAGGCCAGACCCAGACTTTGGAATCCGGCCGACCGAAGGGCTGCCTGAGGCAGGACAACCCATATGTTAGGACTGCAGATGCATCCTTGAAGGACATCATGTTAACACAGAAAGGCATTCTTGTAGATCTTTGGTGTGATAAGTACAGCGTTTCTGTACCTGACTGGAAGAGATCCATGTTAGGTGCCGAACAAGGAAAGAGTCCCCAGCTAATCCTCCTGGGTGGAAACATAACTCATGGTCATGGAAACATAACTCTGATGACAGCAGCCTCAGAAAAAGATCTGGACCCAGAAACAGCATTCATCTTCTAGTACCACATAAATGAGTTCAGAGAAGGCCAAATTGCTGTTGCTGCCGCATAAAGATTCTCTAAGATGGCATCACAGAAAAAAAAGTCATGGAGGTAGCCACTGTTCTGGCAGTCGGCCCTAAGACATTGCAGGCAGAAGTCTTCCATGTTTCCAGTAACAAGAAAGCAATATAGCTAGCTATCTGAAAAGGGGTGCTCTTGAGAACTTCTTTGCCAAATTTCCATTTTGCAAAGGAGACAAATATCTGACTGTCCTTGTACACACCTTTGTTTTTGTCCGTTTAAAATATAGGTCATCTACGGAAGATATTCATCATAGTTAGAATAATACAAATAATACAAGAAAAATGTATACAGACAAATGGACGATGGGTTTAAATTAATCTCTAGCAACTTCGGGCATGAAGGACAGATTAGTTCTAAGTGTCACAGATAATATTTGACTGAAAGAGCCCATAACTCAAGCATTCCCTATTTGAAGTAACTGCCACCAGACAAAGGGTCTTCCAGGACAAGGACATCAGTTCATCTAAGTATGCAAGCTCAAATGTCAAAGTTTCTTGAGAATAAAATAAGTATCTTGGAAAGGAACAGGATCCCTGACCGATGGTGTGACATGGAAAGAGCCACATATGAAAGCATCATAAACCTTAAAGGAAGGTGGAGAATCTGAATCTAGATCAAAATGGAACGTTAATGCAGGTCTTTTGGGTGGATGGCAGCTTGGCACTAGTGCATCATAAACCTTAAAGGAAGGTGGAGAATCCGAATCTAGATCAAAATGGAACGTTAATGCAGGTCTTTTGGATGGATGGCAGCTTGGCACTAGTGACAATGGAAACTATCAACTACAATAAGCCTGAACCATCTAGCTACTGCTGGAACTGATGAAACCAAGCTGTAAGACTGAGAATAAGGATCTGGGGTGCCACTGGCTAGAATGGTGAAACAGCAGTGCCCTTGAGACACTGACATGTAAATGAAACTCCAGTGGTGAAGAGGTCGTTGGATGGTCTGTCCTTTGAAATGACTCAGCCTTCAACACAGACGCATGCAAGGTAATCACACAGTCTAGGAGATGAAAATAGCTCCTTATAAGAGTTGTCAAATTCAGCCAAAAGACGCACCTTGGACATCCAGAGCAGTTAAAAAAACAAACAGGAAATGCTAAGACCATTGAACTCAAGATTTTTATGTAGAACCTGGCATGAGCTACCATGCAAACTAACTACCATTAAACCCAGAGCCTTAGACAAGTTTCCATAGGTACAACTTGAGAAAACACTAAATAAAGATACTACTTGCTCTATGGACAGGCCTGTCAAGGGGGAGGAATAAGAACCAGAAACGGATGAAAGTGAGACTTGTGAAGATTTAATATCACCCATAGGGATGAAAACAGCTGAAACAGGGACTCCTGCTGAGCAAGAATGACCAGTGACACAGCAGCAAGAAACCAGTCATTCATGTAAGGGAAAATCTTGGATGCTAACAGCCCAAGACAGCTGCAATTACAAACTTGGATTTACTAAGCAACATTGGGACTGTGCTGTTTCCAATTAAAAGCTTCTCGGACAGGTAGTGACTCACCCTAACTGCAAAGCACAGAAACTTCCTTGATTCCTTTGCAATCTTTACGTGCAGACAGGAAGTTGAAAGAGCGCATTGAGTCTTTGTGAAAAAGTACAAAAAACAGAATGTACCCTAATCATGTTAAAGGCATCTTTGTGGATAAATGTGTTTATGCTACCAAGATCTAACATTAGTCAGAAGTCCTTTGTTTTTTAGGCATAAAAAAAAATCTAGTACAGTACCTTAAGCTTTTTTGGACTGGTGAGACCTCCAGCATAAGTCTTTTTTTAAATCATGAAGCTTTTGCTCCTCTTTCTTTACCAATGTCTAATGTGGAGGCATGTTTGCCAAGGACAAAATGGTATTTGGGGTGAGGAAGAAAGTAAATTAAGTAATCCCTTGATGTGTCCTCCCTGATCCATTTGGATTTTTCTGTATACGTTTGAAGGTAAACACTAGGCTATCATTCTGCAGACTGTTACAAACCTAGCCAATAACCAGAGGTGCTGAGACAGAGGGAAAATCTCTCCCTATCCATATAGTGAAACAAACACTTGGACAAGGAGTTGAGATTGCTGCAATTCACCCTTAGGGCAAGTGCAGCCTCATGGGGGCTGCCATGGACCATGGTACCTCTGGGCATGTGACCTTGCTGGGAACCAGACTGGGAGGAATGTCTGTTGCTATCACATACTAATGCTGTTGTAGGACGAGGTAGAAATGGCGTGGGTGAGGGAGAAGAGCTTGAATACAGAGGTCGACTGGAATTTTGGATAGAAATCCTTAAGGAGAATAGTAATAACCATGCAGAATAGTATATTCATGAAGTAGCAAAAAGTATTCTAAGAAGTAAGTCATAGAAGGAAAAGAGAAAGGAGATCTTACCAAAAGGGATGTCTTTAAGTAGGAGTATATCAAATTGGCAAAAAGGGCTAGGAGTTACTGGAAGAAATTTGCAAAGGAACCACTATATTGGTAACAGTAACTTAGGAGAGAAACGTAATACAGAGGGATGAGGCTAAGCAAGAGTTTGGACTGCATGCCAGAGTTTGCCTTCCATATCAGTGATTGATTACAGAGTGTAAGCAAAAAGAAAGGGATAGGAAGTTCTCAGTGAAAGACCAGCATTCATAGAGTTTTTAGTAGAGTCTAGAACAGAAGCTGCTATTAAAAAGGATAATTATTAGGGTATATAAAATACGGTACAATAACAAGAATCAATCAGAAGATGAACTGGAAAACAAAAGAGAAAGCAAAATTACAATAAATAAATAAAAATGGGGGTGGGAGGATGGCGTAATGGTTAAGGTATTTACCTTACAAACACAAGGTACAGAGTTTGATTCTCAAATGGGGTAATTTGCTAGGCTTGAAATGGCCCACAAGGGTAGTTAGCCTAATTCTAATCTATCTATAATCTATGAATCTAAAAGTAAAAACAACAAGAGGAAATTTGTTAGATTTCCAAGTATATGCCTAAGTCCTGAAGGTACAGTATTTTTGCATGGAAGTTTTTAAATCCTAACTAGACATCAGAAATGTTTTCCTTGCACAGACACTGGAAATTGGAACATGCTTTTTTGTGGGGATGTAGTGAGTTGGACGATTTTACAAATCCCCTACATAGTACTTTAACAGGACTGGGGAACAATAATAGTAATTAAGGAAAAATTTTTTGAGCTGAAATATAGGATCTGAATTGCCTAAACATAACTAGGCCTTACCAAGTTTAAAGCTATTGGTGGCCAAAAAAAATAATAAATCAAAATCTAAATCATAAGGAAGGTAATTTCTGGATATTGTGAAGGAGATACAAAATAACTGAAGCTGGGATTTTTGGAAAAGGGAAGGAGCAAATTCATAGAAATAAATTTGTGGGAGCAATACAAGTTGAATACTGCTCAGGAGGAGTGAGGTTTAAAAGAAGCAGGAATTGAGCAGTTTATGTAATATTTAAATAAATGCTAACTGTTAAAGGAAAACAGATATGAGCATTTCAAGTCAATAACAATGCAAACTGTTATCATGGGTTGTTTCTAAAAATGGATGTGAAATCAAGTTGTAGCTTAAAGTGTAATGAGGGGTATACAGTGGCTGTATAGCAACATGTGTTAGTAATGTATTCGTCTTTTCTGGATCAAACTTACACTGATTTTCTGTCATTCATTCAAATAACAGACTCCAGCCAGTCTTCAAGAGTGGTAAAGTCTGGAACAGGTTCCAGAGCAAAAAGATGTGGAGCCGAGTGTCATCAGCATAAGACTGGTACACCACATCACTCCTTTGAATAACAAAATAGAAAAAAACTGTAAACAGTAATGGCACCAAGATTGAGACCTGCGGTACCCAACAATCCAGGGTATGGCTAGTGTAGGATATGACCAAGTGACCCAGAATCCACCCTGTACTAGCGAACTGAAAGATAACAGGCAAACCTTAGCACAGTGCTAGTACAACCACAGAAGTTTCCAGAAGCCGCTTTATCAAGATTGCGTCAGAAAATGTCAAGAGACTAAGGAAGACCAAGGTCAATTTTAAGTCTCCTGGGACGATAATTAGACAAAAGTACTCAGTGAAGTTTATTATTTT
Source organism: Protopterus annectens (assembly GCF_019279795.1). Lineage (NCBI taxonomy): Eukaryota > Metazoa > Chordata > Ceratodontiformes > Protopteridae > Protopterus > Protopterus annectens. Next base: position 1,299,591,160 of record NC_056741.1, read on the forward strand.
TATTAAAGTTTAAGGCTTCTTTTAGTCTCATTCCTGGCAGTTTTTTTTTTTTTTTTAGATTAGTTTTAAGTCAATGGGTCCAGGCTAAAGGTAGCTAGCCTGGGGAGTAGGCTCTATCCTGAAAGCTACAGAGCACATTCTTGAAAGTGCTCATAATCTGGAAAACTGAACAGTAACCAAGAAGAACAGCAAGCGCTGCTGCAGACTAGTGAAATGCACATGGAGTCAGAAAACTGTGAATGTCCAAGGTTGTGAAAATTTAAAGTGTGTGAAACATCACAACAAAGGGAGACAAGCTGAATTGGAAGATGTGTGTGTGTGTGTGTGTGTGTGTGTGTGTGTGTGTGTGTGTGTGTGTGTGTGTGTGTGTGTGTATATATATATATATTTTTTTTTTTACACACACACACACACACACACACACACACACTGTAATAAATAACAGTGAATTTATTACAGTGCCACCACTAGAAAAAACGATAACAAGCAAACCAGGTTTCCATCTGAAATCCTAGCTTTATCAGTGGTTGTCAACCAACAGGAAATTTGTAAATTTAAACAAATAAATGCAGAAAATATGACCCCGCGGAAAATAATGGGACCAAACATCAATGTAACTATATTAATACTGATTACAAATACACTACACTGCATAAAATCATTGATGAAATAAATGTCTATCCAAACAAATAATTCATATAAAAATACACACACAACATATATACGAAAAGATGTTTGTACATGGACATTTGTATATACACTGGCATCTAGTGAACAAAAACATATTTCATTAATCCCTGGCTTGTAAATGGCCCCCCAAATTAATAATACATCTCTTTTCATCAGCAATCAATGATCTCTGTTTTATCCATGTACTAGGAAGACAGGGTATTACCTATCAATCCCAATAAAATTAAAAACTGATGTCACTTTTTTGTGCCTATAAAGGACTCTACATTCACAACTATACCTGACACTAAGGTGTAAAGAAACTCTTTGTTTAAACAGACAAGATGTCTGGCATACGTAAAAAAACTCCAATAACACAAACTGCAAGACAAATAACCCAATCAGATCAAAGGTTATCAAATCTCTTATTTCCAATATGCGAGTATTTTTGGATGTAAACAAATTTGATTTGATCACTAAAGAACAAAAACAACAAAGACAACATGAGACAAGCATCCGTTTTGTTTTGATCCAAACAGAAAGTGTCCAGATTTTTTCCTTATAGACATTTTTATACCCAGATAACTGTGAAATAATACTTCCCTTTTCTGTTTTAACACATACAGCTAACCACCCTACTTGTTTGTCTGCTGTCAAAACATGCCAAAACTGATTATGTGTCTAACTTTATATGTGTCATTTACATAAGTAATAATAAATCTAAATGATAATTGGTTGTTACTCTGTGGGTATGAATGTTTCAGTGCACCCCCTCCACCAGTTGTTTATCATAGCTGCTAGCTAAAAATCTAAAGACAACCATTGTCTAAGTTAAATTAACCATATCGCTAAATATAGAGGATTATGATGAGGTCTCCAGTTAGTGTATTATTCTTATTATGTGTTTGAGACATGGAAGCCGAGAAATTTACCTTAAGTGCGAAGCTCGAGACATGAATCTTGGCATCCATGCTGAAAACACTTAGCAATTTAGGATCAGAGATATGAAGATTATTCTTTGTAGTGCATGGAGCTTTAAATGCTCCATGTACTACCAGCTACAGAATAAAAGTGCAAAATGTTTTGCTGGCTTTCAAAGCTGGTAAAGCACTCAGACAGTGCTGTCAAAAAGACAGCAAAACACACCAGGGCAAGATTTTGAGACAAAGTCAGGGACAGATTGCAGACAGAACCAAAGCTCTTTTGACTTCTGACACTGCCATTTGCTGGCCAGCACTGTCCGTGCTTAGCACTTAATGTGAGACCCGATTTTAACAGCAGTTAGTAGAGTGCTTAACAATTGCTAAAGTTAGATCTTGTGCTACATAATTGCTTAAGTAGTTTGTCTTTTTCCCTGATATTGAAGCATAATTATGGCTTTTTCATGTACTGCCTACTTATTCTCTAAAATGAAAGCTTAAGGCATATTAACAGTACATTTTGGGTGACAACTAGAGGAAAAAAAAGAAATTAGTCCTTTGGAAAGGGCTTTGTATATAAGGAAGTCATAACCATGCCATTACGAAGTTTACCAATAGCAACATTTAAGAAATCAATGGTAAAAAGATCACTTCGCTATGAAACACCCATAATATTGTTGTTTAAAAATTTAACAACTTGGTGTATACCAGACAGCACATTGGTCCAAAGTGCCTGATAATTACCCAACAACCTCCTCCACATCTCTAGTTTACCAAGTAAAGGGATGACATTGGGATCAAAAACAAACTACTTCAAAACACCCCATGTATAAAGCTGCATAAATGTGGACAAAAAATAATGACATTGCTGTGCCCCCCCTCAAGTGTAAAAAACTTTACATTACATTACCGTCGGCTGAGACTGAAATAGGTCCAAAAGGATCAGTGCTCTACCCAAGTTAAATTCAAAATAAATAAAAAAATAATCATTTGTTACCACAATGAATAGCATTCATTTCTAGGACCATCTGGGGCAGCTGCAACAAAAATGTATTAAAAAATTTGGGGTATAAATCACTAAAGCGGAACTAATATCTGATGGCTTCAGTGCCTTTTACATGTGGTATACAGATATAAAAAACAAGTAATCTCCGTGGTATCCCCGAAGTCTAAAAACAACCCATTAAAGTGTAGTGGGTCTAAAAACAAAACAGTGTAAGAAACTTGTGTGTGGAAGATTTTCAGTCCATATATTTCTAGTTAATCATTGTATATTAATCAAATCAGACAATAGCAGTAGAAGTAGCGAACGTAAACTCGTCAAGTCAAAAAGTAATAATAGCCCAAAAATCCTTTATTAACTACACTGTGTACTTAAAGGATTTTCGACTGGAAACAGACTGTCTGCCTTGCTTGGATTACTTTCGAATACTTAGTAATGCTGTAGAATTACATATTTTCTATTATTACTTTTTGACTTGACGAGTTTACGTTCGCTACTTCTACTGCTATTGTCTGATTTGATTAATATACAGTGATTAACTAGAAATATATGGACTGAAAATCTTCCACACAGAGAAGTTTCTTACACTGTGTTGTGGTATACAGATATACAAACTTTCCACAGCAACAGTATAAAATTAGCTGTTAATAAAAACTGGACTTTGTCTATACACGCCAGGAATTCTGTGGTATCAAATATCCTAGCTCAAACATTGGAATTTTGTCTCCAGCCCATTTTACCATAATTATTTGTAATTAGTACAACAGCTCAGTCTTTAAACATGAGACGGCTTCAAGTTGCATCTGCACATATAACTATGATTTTAACACAATTAATTGAAAACGTGATCCATTCAACCAACTTAAAATTATGCTTGGAAAAGCAATTAAGCAAATGCTCGGCTTTGGTCTTTAGCTCAAGGATACAATTGCTGTTAAATAGTATTTTATTCAGCTGTTAGTCCACAAGGTATTTGTCTGTCTGTATGTATGTACCCTTGCACTACAATAACACCCAGCACTTTTTAGTTTGTCTGCAGTACTCATTCACAGTGGGAACTCTTTCCTACCATAAGGCCTTAATAGTTTTATTGGTTGTTACTAGGCTGACAACCACTAGCCCTTACAAGCCTTGCCATGCACTGCAAACCATTTGGGTCTCAAGCATTACATAATGGGGGTAGTAGTATGCAAGTAGCTAAGGATTTGTAGGGAAGTGTTAGGATAATACTTTTCTTACTGAAGGCCTCTGTCCATAAGGGAGCATCCTCCCCTTTGCATAGCAGAGGATGGTTTTATTAATTCTCAGCCCTATTTTATTTTAATTTACATTTGTTTACTGGAGCCTTAGACAGTATTTATACCATTTCCCAGTTTTCTCCTTCTTCCTTTACACTGAACTTTACATAGACTTTAGCTAATCCTCTCTAAACCTAGAGGATAGAAGATCCATTTATTCCAAGATTAGTGGCCATGATACAACTCTAGAGGCAGATACTGCCTATTAGAGGCTATATAGATGGTTTACCCACCTGCCTGCCTCAGACCTTCTGAGACCCCTCTCTTCTACATTCAGAAGTGTACATCCCTGACTCTCTTACTATGCCACTACTGCACTTCTGGCATTTCTGTGTGTATGTGTATATAGGGCCATATGATCAAGTTTCGGAAAACTCAAAGGTCTTGAATGCAGATCAAGGTACAGTGCGGAACAGGAAATGTTTAACCTTTTCCTCATTGTAGTGCAATCTCAGAGTTGGTATATTTAATTTGCAGGGGGTCAGGGGGGTGAAGGGGGCTTGTCCCCCTTGCACAAAAATAAAAACGTTACATTTATGTGTTTTCTTTTTTGGATGTTCAAGTTTTTGGAAACTCGATCATATGGTCCCGACTATGCAGGACAATTTCTTAAGTACTGAGACACAAAGTCATAAAATACCAGGATATGCAAGCAGAAATGAGAGCAATGTGCAAGAAAGATAATTATTCAGTTCTGAAAGTAGCAACAGCACTAAAAGAGCTAATAAAAAAGAATTTATAATCATACTTAAATATGCTACCAGTAAATGTAACCCCTTATGAACTGCAGAAGGAGGCAATTCTAGGTACATTGTGGATATGAAAAAAAAAACACTCTTGGCTAACATCAAGGACAGAAGCAGTACTAATTTCATGAACTCTAATGGACCCTGATTTTGGAATGGGGTCTATTCCATTAACTGTATTAGAAAAGTACAGTTGTGTACACTTACCATAAATGTAAATGTTCGCGTGTATTCACTGTTGCAGTCATTACATTTGGGTAATCTGCTGGCGGGTTGCCCTCAGTTGGCCTGATTAACAAAGTCTTGGGTCCTGAGTCGGTTGCTGTCCCTTCTTCCATGACGTCAGGGGTATAAAACATGCAGCCGACGCCATTACATCAGTTTTTCTTGCCCCAGATGTCAGGTGCCCCCCAAATGGGGAGCAAAATAAAATTAAAAATGCAAAAATATACCTCCAACCAAAAGCAAATACACCAAAAAGACTTTTATGCATAGTAAAAGAAAGGAGAGGTATAGTAAGAGAAAAACAGAGGGCTGGAGGGAGGGTAACCAGGACCGCAACAGTGAATACACTCGAACATCTACATTTATGGTAAGTGCACACAATTGTACTATGTTCTTCGTGTTCCACTGTTGCAGTCATTACATTTGGGTAGATTCCCAAAGCTATGGTTGGGAGAATGGATTTATACAGCATTAGGACCAGCTATAAGGCCCTGCAAAACAGCAGTGGCAAAGCTAGCTCTAGATTTAGAGAAAATTGGTAAGTGATAATGCTTGGTGAAAGTATGAACTGAACTCCAGGTAGCAGCTTTTAGAATATCCCTGGTAGGAACACCTCTGAGAAAGGCTGCAGAAGTAGATGCAGCCCTGGTGGAATGAGATCTGATCCCCTGGGGATAGGTTTTTCATGGTGCTTATAGCAGAAATGAATGCAATGGCTTATCCATTTAGAAATGGTTTGTTTTGAAATAGCCTTTCCCTCTGCACCTGCAGCAAATACTACCAGCAGTTGTTCAGATTTTCTTCGAGATTTAGTCCTGTCCAAGTAGAATCTAAGTTGTTTGTGCACATCCAATGAATGCAGAATCTGCTCCCCTTTGTTCTGTGGATTGGGAAAGAAAGTTGTCAAATGAATGGACTGATTAAGAGCCACAGTGGACACCACCTTGGGCAGGAAGGATGGATTGGTCCTGAGTGACACCCTGTCTGCATGAAAGATGATGAAAGATCCACTGCCATAAGGGCCTGTAATTCAGATATCCTTCTAGCTGACGTGATTGCTAAAAGGAAGGCCATTTTCCAAGAAAGAAATTTTAAGTCTGCAGTAGCAGCTGGCTCGAAAGCAGGTAGAGTGAGTTTCTCCAATACAAAGTTAAGGTCCCAGGCAGGGGTTGGAGCTCTCCTGGGTGGTCTCAGGTTTTTGGCCTCTCTGAAGTACTGCTTGAGCAGAGGGTGAGAGAAGAGGGGAGGTTCTGTGTTGTAATGAGCTGAAATGGCTGAGGCGTGGATTTTAATGGATGAAAAAGACAGGCCCTTGTGAAGCATCTCAGTTAAGTATTGCAAAATCTGAGGTAAATTGGGTGCTGCTGTACTCATCCCTTGAGAAGAATTCCAGGCACAGAATCTTTTCCATTTGTCAGCATAAGATTTTCTAGTACTATGTCTTCTCGCCTCCAAGATGACATCCATCACAGGTTTGCTGAGGGATGCTGAGGGCGAATTTAAGTGATTAGCCAAGCTGCAAATTTCAATGTTGGGAGCTGAGGGTGCAGAATTTGGTTCTCTTGCTGAGACAGTAAGGAAGGTGTCTGAGGCAGGTGCCATGGAGAGGTTTGTGAAACACTGCACAGGAGTGGGTACCAGTGTTGGCATGGCCAGTCTGGAGCAATCAAAATCATTTTTGGTTTGTCCTGTTTGACTTTTAACAGAATGTTGGAGAGAAGAGGCAGAGGGGGAAAGGCGTATACTGATAGGTTTTTCCAGCTGAAGGACAGAGAATCCACTTTCCAGGCTTTTTTGTGAGGAGTTCTTGTGCAAAATTTGTCCAACTGGTAGTTTTGGCGGGAGGCAAATAGATCTATGTCTGGGCTCCCCCATTTGCTTCTCAACATATTGAAAATCCATGGTTCCAGTTTCCATTCATGTGGGTTCATGAGATTTCTGCTTAGTTCGTCTGACAGAATATTCAATTTTCCTGGCAGGAATTGAGCTTGTAGTTGCAGTTGGTAGCTCAAGGCCGTGTTCCACAATGCTATGGCTAGTCTGCAGAGGGGGTAGGAATGTGTACCCCCCTGCTTGTTTATGTACCACATACCGTAGTGTTGTCCGTCTTTACCATTAGTTGTCCTGGATGAATGTAGTCCTTGAAGGCTGTCAGAGCATTCTGTACAGCTAACATTTCTTTTTGATATGTAGGTGCATTTGATTTGGGTTCCATTTGCCCTGAATGCGCTTCCCTGCCAGATGAGCCCCCCATGCATAGTCTGATGCATCTGTAGTTAGGGTTTGGGAGGCAGGGGCTGGTGTGAATGGCAGTCCCTTGTTTTGGTGGCAGGCCTCTGCCCAACATAGGAACTCTAGGCGTAGGCAAGGTATGATAAGAATCATTGTTTCCAGGCTGTGACAATGTTGACTCCATAAACTTTTTAAGTACCACTGAAGTTTCCTCATATGCAGTCTTGCATATGGAATTACAAGATAGCAGGGTTTTTGTGGCCAGCTGTTTGAAGTAGGTTACCAAATGAATTTTCTTTTCTGGCATGAAGAAAGCCATCTGGGCAGTTGTATTCAAGCTTGCACCCAGGAATGTAATCTGTTGAGAGGGTACCAGTTGTGATTTATTTTCATTTATGGTGTACCCTAGACAAGTTAGAACCCTTTTTACAAACGCCAGTTGTTTTATAAGTATGGCCTGGTTTTTCTGCCTGAATTAGACAATCGTCCAGGTATGGATATATTTGAATATTTCTTTGCCTGCAAAATGCTATTACTGGAGCCAGGCACTTTGTGAATACCCTGGGTGCAGTAGACAAGTCAAAGGGCAGTGCAGAGAACTGATAATGCAAGTAGTCTGCTTTGAAGCGTAGGTATCTTCTGCAAGATTCCCTGATTGGGATATGCAGGTAAGCTTCTTTTAAATCTAGAGTTGCCAACCAGGCATCCTTGCCTAGCACAGGACGTAACTGGTGAAGAATCAGCATCTTGAATTTTGGAATGTCCAGAAAGGTGTTTAGAGTAGACGGGTCCAGAATTGGACGCCATGATTTGTCTTTTCTGGATTCCAGGAAAAGTCTGGAGTAGAAACCTTGTCCCTTTTCCACTTCTGGTACCGGATGAATAGCCCCCATGTTTAAGAGGGAAAGTACTTGTTTCTGAACCTCTGCCCACTGATTTGGGGGCAGGTTTGGCCACCAATTTGGAGTTAGCAACGTGTGGAAATGAAATCTGTATCCCTAGGACACTATATTTAAAACCCATTTGTCCTGGGTTATGAGTTTCCAGTTCTTTGCATGAAGAGCAATCTTTCCCCCCAAAGGGGTGGCTGAAAGGTAAGTGCTTGGTAATATTATAGGAAAGTCTAAGAGACTGTTTACCATAGGGGGGTGTCTTGTTATTTCCAGATTTGGAAGTGGAAGCAGTCAATTGCTTAGTTATGAGAGTCCCTTGGGACTGAAACCTGGTGCTTTTGGTGTGTCTGGGTTTGGCTTGAGTGGATCTAGAAGGAGCTGGAAAGGACCAGTTCTTAGTAGGCCAGTGCCTACTAAATCTTGGAGGTTGCACTTGCAAGAAATCTTTCACAGTTTGCATAGATTTAGCTCTTCCATCTTTTTTAGAACTTCTTCAGCCTTATTGCCAAACAGGCGGTCCTGATTTAAAGGAGCATCCAACAATTTTGCTTTAACATGATCAGGCAGAGTTTGCTCCTTAAGTCATGCATGCCTTCTAAGCACAGACCCAGTAACAGCAGCCCTGCAAGAGGCCTCGAAAGAATCAAAACCACATTGCAAAGTATGTTTTCCAACTTGTTCAGTTGAATGTAATAAATCCTGTAAATCTTTATTTTCCACACAGTCAGAAATCAACATAATTTTCTGTTTAAGCAGTCCCATGATATGCTGTTGATATTTTAGCATATGAAATTGACAGTTTAAAGCCCTGATTGCCAAGGTTGCAGAAGTACAAACCTTTTTACCCCATCTATCCGGCGCCCTGGAGTCTCTATCAGAAGGGGTAGGATTTTTAGCAGTAGAAGCCTTAATGCCCTTGGGCCCCTGAGAAATGGCTTCTGTGTCCGCAACAGGATTTTTGAAAAGGAACTTGTGGGACTCAGGAACCCTGTAGTATCTGTCAGGTTTAGCAGGAGCTGGAGGCAGGAAATCAGGGGCCATACTGGATTCCGAAAACACATCAACAATGTCTAGAACAGGAGGTATAGCCAAAGGCCTATGCTGAGGTAAAAGAAGGAAATTCCTAAGCCTCTTTTTTGAATCAGAGAATTCCTGACTTTCCCAGTGGAAATGTTCCCTTAAAGTATGTAAAGTTTCATCAAAAGAAAAATCCTCAGGAGGGGAAGCAGAGGGAATGGAATCCTCTGCATCAGAATCCTCATAAGTAGGTATGGACAAATCCAGGTCATTAGAAGAGTCAGAAGAAACAGAATCCTGAGCAGAAGATTCATAGTCAAGCTCAGGCCTAGGCCTCTTTGAAGGTGGGGGGGGGGGGGTTGACTACCCCTGATTAGAGTAATTAACTCTTCAGCCATTTTGATCATTTGTTTTTTAGGCATATGGGGCCTGAACATGTGGCCTGGGTGTAGTTTTTTTCGACAAAGATCGAGATTTAGGCCTTAGGATTGAAAATGGAGTTGGTTTGATATGCAAGTCTGTAGGCCTGAAAACACCCTCAGAAGCCGGTGCCTGCACAGCGGCTCCGGACCCATCCAAGGTAGAAACATCCGCGGGTCCCACAGTTGAAGTATCTTGCGGCATACCGGACTCCGAATGGGTCTCAGTAGAGGCCTGTGAGTCAGAAGTAGCAGGTATCAGGGGCTGCAAAAGCACCTCACTGAGTACCGGCGAACTGGCGACTGGCTTAGGAGAAGCGTCGTCGTCCGTTTTGGACCTCAATGGCCTGCCTCTGTCTTTCTTTGTGTTTTTTCGAAATTCCGGTAGTCGGATGGCTAACCGACGTCATTTCTGGATAATTAAACTGAGAACCGAAATATTTAGAGGCAAAAATGTACCGACAACGGATAGTGCGCTGATTAAATAAAGCACAAAACCGACAGCAAGGTATGTCGTGGTCAGGGCCTAGGCAAGGAATACAGTACAGATGTCAATCTTTATGAGGTATTTGCTTCCTTCCCACAAGTAATGCAATTATTAACTTTTACTGACATCGGTAAGGAGCAAGAAAAAGTTTCCCCAATGGGGTACTTAGTTTTAAGTTGAAGACTTCAGTTCTGAAACTCGAAAATGAAAATTTCAGGAGTCGGCCGACTGGCACTTGCAAACTGTTTCTGCTTCGGGCACCACACAGCAAGAAAGACTGATGTAATGGCGTCAGCTGCATGTTTTATACCCCTGACGACCTGACGTCATGGAAGAAGGGACAGCAACCGAAGAACATCCCAAATCACTTGTTTCATAACTGTTATACTATTACTGCACATATATCAAATAATATATAACTCACATTTCCAACAGATTATTACAGATTAAAGAGCAATGCTTCTCTGTGGGAAAAAACAACTTACATTGTCAGAGGTGTATCCTTTAGCAGAAACACTTGATATGGATAATTTTGGACCAAAACCTGCAGCCCTGAGGACTTCCAAGTGGCTGCACAGTGCTTGACCTCAGCTCTCCCAGTGTGAAAACAGAAACAGAGATAAGGGCTAGTAATTGCGACAGTTTTAGTAAAACTCAGTTACTGGCTAGCAAGTACATTGCCTGGATGCCAGCAAGAAGACACTTTGAGAGCCTGAAAGGAAATCAGCTAGAAAAGATGAAAAGTAAATATTGACTGGTAAGAATTCTGTAGCTGTTAAGCAAAAAGCGGTGCAAGCTCCAGCTTTCATGCAACAGGCAGCTTCCAGAAATTTAGTGGAAACATAAATCAAATGTGCTCAGAGCTGATAAAGATAAATGAAACACTGAAGGAGTGCATGAACTGAAACAAATGGAAGACGCTTTAAACAGCTATTCTGATGAAATGATAAAACTGTAAAAATCAGAAGCTGAAATGAAGAAAAGGCCGTCTGAGACTGCTCAAGGAGGCTATTTCAAAAATGGTAAAGTTAAAGGTGAGGGCATGCAGAAAAAACTGAGAATTTCTGCTGTATCAAAGAAAGTGGAAGGAACGGAATATTAATTTTATGAAAGCACAAATAAACAAATGGACTGGTGTTCCACAGCAGGATTTGTTAATTGAAAGGGAATGCAGTGTGCATGCTCCGAACCGGACCATGAGAAAGCAGCTAAGACCTCCTACCAGCAGACAGAGTTGATTCTGACAAAACTGCAGCAGAAGGGCAAAGTATTAAAAATTGGAGACAGCATACACCACGCAGAAGAGAAATTTATCCCAGCAATCAAAGAATGTCGAGGGGCAGGTGTGAGATTCAAGCTACTGTGTCCAGGTGTCGTCAGAATATTTTTTTCCAAGAGAATTTGTCATTTTTCTGATGCAGAACAGGCAATCCACCTATAAGAAATATACAAATATTTGCTCAACAAAAAGGTGGTCATCAAACAGAAGGGAACTCTGTTTCGCGTTCTTCTGATAATAAAGCTCACAAACAGACTTTGCCAGTGAAACCTTTTCCAGTATTCCAAAGGAAAATACTTAAGGCAAAGAAAAAGAACAGGAGTTGACTAGAAGAATCAGAAGTACCTTGGACTTGAATTGGAGTCTGGGTTGGGAGATGTAAATGAACAGGAAATAGACTAACCAGACTGAAATTAGTGAATAAATCTGAGACTATAAATCACGTTTGTGAAATATGGCATTATAAAAAAAAGCTGAGAAAGATTGTGAACTTTTCTTGACTGATAAACTTGTGGGAGGAATGAAAGTATCTACACCACTTCATGTCATTAATGTTTGGAAGGACACTAAAAGGAAAATTTTAACTCTAAGTAAACAATTGTTCTTATAAATATTTCTATAAATCATTTCATGATATAAACTGCATATTATAAAGTAAAGTATTTTCAGCGATTGTTACATGTATTTGATAAAGATACTAATGCGTGAATGGGCGTACCTTCGTTGAAGGTTGTGCGTCAGAGCTGGCAACTCGGCACGTAAAAATCTACTGCCAATCATTAGAGGACCAGAGTTCGCTGTGGTGACTTCTAACTGCGAAAAGCCAAAAGACACACACACACACTAAAGCAAACAAGTACTTTTTTCATTTTTATTTTTAAGAAATGTAGGTATTACAATGTAAAAAGAGAAGAAAGGCTGGACAAAGCATGCTTAAGTTAATCTGCTGTAATCTTGGGCTGTTGGGCTTGGGTGTAAAAGTGCATAACTTAAGTAGAGTTGAGAAGTTTTGTCTTACTTTCACACAGGTAAATTAATTAATGTCCTTGGCTTAATCTAACAACATTTTTGTGTAAGAAGCTGGGCTTTAAAAATAAGGGTATACTGTGAATCTGATGAATTTTTTTCCTTTAGCAAATAAATGTTCAGTGTGAGTTGAGAACAGCTGAAGGCAGCTGTAAATTCTGTTCTTATTTTTTTACCTGGAGACAAGTTGACTACTGGATCAGGCAATAAATCTTGAGAATTTTGACCACTGTTTGCTGTGGGAATCATACAATTAAAAGGTACAAGGGCAAGCACCTTAGTAAAAAAATAAAATTTTAAATTATTGGAAGTGAATAAGAGATAGTTTTCCAGGTACCCAAAATACTTCAATGTATTTACTACAGCAGTGTATAATTTAGTTTTATTTCAAGATAGCCCGTATACTTTTTTGTAAGGCTAAAAGTTATTGTTTTCTGAAAGCATACAAGCTGTTCTTCATATCTGGGAGGGAAAAAAGTTAAAGCAAGATCAGACAGCAATTAGTGCATACAGGAACACAAGCTGTAGCATGCATCATAGCATGGATAGCCTTAATTTTTGCTTAGGTTTTGCCTCTGTGTGTGTACAGCTGTCAATTTTGGACAAATGCTCTGATCAGGAGGGTTAATGTTCATTATTTGAAGATGTACATAGTTTTGTTTAAGTTAAAAGGTTGTGGGGGTGTTCTGGGGTGCATTTTTGTTTTAATGAAAACCCACAAACAAAAACAAGAAGTTATATACTCACCATAATGTTCGATGTATGTAGTCCATCTCGCCTCACATTCTTACTCACGGGTTCGGAGCAACTTGGCCAACTTTTATTTTCTAGCACGAAGTCTCTAATTGGCTGGGCTAAACAGGTATCCCATGTTGTACTGCTCCATAGCCCCAGATCTAGTTTGCTGCAAAACCACAATCGCACTTCATGCATAACAACCCACTACAGTAGAACACTATCAAGGGGAATAAGAAAAAACAACTGCCATTGAAGGGTACTCAACACCAATTTCAGCCTCCAAATCCTCCAGGAAGGGGGCAGGTGGGAGGGTACGTAAGAATGTGAGGCAAGATGGACTACATACGTCGAACGTTATGGTGAGTACATAACTTCTTGATGTTATGTAGTCCAATCTCGCCTACATTCTTACTCATGGGACAGCGTCCCTAGCACCTCTATCCTGGGAGGCTCAAAGGAAGATACTCCTGAGGACTGTGGAACCAAAGGAAGCCTGGCCCTTAGAAGCCACGTCCAGTTTGTAATGAGTAATAAAGGTGTGTGGGGAAGCCCACGTAGCTGCAGCACAAATTTCATCCAAAGAAAGTCTGGCATGGTAAGCTGTTGACGCAGAAACAGCCCTGGTAAAATGAGCCTTGACTGGGAATGGTAGATCTTTGCCCGCAGAAGAGTAAATAAAGGAAATACAGCTTGAAATCCATCTGGAGATTGTAACCTTGGAAATGGGGGATCCCGCACTACTTTCTGAAAAAGACACAAACAATTGGTCAGCTTTCCGTAGTTGCTTTGTCCTGCTAAGTAGAATCGTAATTGCCTGTGCATGTCCAATTGATGAAATCTAAACTCTGCTTTGTTTGAGAAATGAGGGAAGAAAACTGGCAGCTCAATAGACTGGTTGAGATTAACAGTAGATGTAACTTTAGGAAGAAAGGACGGATTAGGTCTAAGAGAAACCCTGTCCTTATGGAAGATTAAATACGGGGGTTTGCTGGACAAAGCTTGAATCTCTGACACCCGTCTAGCTGATGTGATGGCTATCAAGAAAGCAGTCTTCCAAGACAGAAACTTTAAGTCACATGAGGTAACCAGTTCGAAAGGTGGGGAAGTCAGGGCTTGCAAAACAAAGTTTAGATCCCAGGGCATGATAGGTTCTGACACAGGAGGCTGGAGTTACAAGGTGCCCTTCAGAAAGGCCTTACAGAGTTTATGTGCCATAAGGGAAGGCTCGTAGGAGGTATGAAAATTCGAAATAGCAGTCAGCTGCACTTTAATGGTAGCAGGGGCGGAACCCTGTTGAAAGAGCATGGACAGAAAACCCAAAACAGCAAGAATTGGGGCTGTGTAAGGGTCAAGTCCTTGGGCCTCAGCCCAAATGGAAAATCTCTTCCATTTGCTGGAATAAATCTTCCTGGCGGAAGACTTATGAGAAGAGGATAAAATGTGCACCACCTCAGGCAAAAAACGATGAAGTCTGATTAACGACGGAAGTGGGGTAGCCAGGCTGTCAACCTGAGGGTCGGCAGGGAGGGATGGAACTGCCCCGACATGTGTGTCAGTAGGTCTGGTACTGGGTCCAGAGTCCAAGGACTGTCCACCGCGAATTGATGAAGAAAAGAGAACCAGACTTGGCGAGGCCAGTGGGGGGCAATTGGAATCATCTTGCTTCCCAAGGATATGGCTTTCTGAATCACTCTTGGTAACAGAGGAAACGAAGGGAAAGCATAGAGCAGACCGAGGGGCCAATCGTGGATTAGAGCCTCCCTGGGTGGGGGGATCAGGGTGAAGTAGCTGCTGCATTTGGCATTGAGGGGACTGGCAAAAAGATCACAGCAAGGCTGACCCCACCTGTTGAAAATCTGTTTTGCAACCAGAAGGTTCAGGGACCACTCGTAGGGCATCAGGATAGCTCTGCTCAGCCTGTCTGCTATCACACTGGCCTTCCCCGGAATGTGCGTTGCCACTAGAAACCGTTGGGAAGACACAGCCCACTACCACACTCGCATGGCCTCTCTGCAGAGGGGGTAAGATCTGGTTCCTCCTGTTTAAGTACCACACAACGGACGTGTTGTCCGAGTGAATTGCAATCTTTCCTAGAGGAAGAGAGCTCTGAAGTGCCCGCAACGCCAATAACACTGCTCTTATCGCTAAAACATTGATATGCAGATGTACCTCGTGATCTTGCCACGTGCCTTGGACTGTCCTGCCAAGATAATGCCCCCCCTCATCTGGGTGGCGTCCGTGGTCACCGTGGTGAGGAGTGATGAGGGGACAAACAGTTTTCCCACGTCCAGATTGGTGGGGCATAGCCACCAACGGAGATCCTGACTGCATCGGTCCATGAGTAGGATCTGGTGGGAAAGGGAGAGTTTCTGAAAGGACCATTGGGCAAACAGAAGCCACTGAAGAAACCTCATGTGTAATCTCGCTAGAGGCACTAACATAATGGTAGCTGCCATGGATCCCAGAAGCTGAAGCACCCATCTCGCTTGTACTTTCCTGAGGGGTAATAAAGCATGAACCTGACTCTGCAATACTCCGATCCTTTCTTGGGGCAGAAAGGCTCGCATTTGGACGGTGTCTAGCTCTGCACCTATAAATGTGACACAATGTGAGGGCAGCAAGGCAGATTTTTCCCAGTTCAAGGTAATTCCTAGTTGTTGACAGGGGATAATGGTAGCGTCCCTGGCCTGGATGAGAAGATGCCTGGTGGGGGTGGTAAGGAGCCAGTCATCCAGGTATGGAAACACTTGGAATCCTTGACATCTCAAGTGAGCTGTCACCACCGCCAAGCACTTGGTGAACACCCTGGGGGCTGTGGTGAGACCAAAGGGCAGGGCACGAAACTGGAAATGACTGGCTCCCAGCCGGAAGCATAAGTAACTCCTGGATGCCCTGTCCATTTTGATATGGTAGTAAGCACCCTTGAGGTTGATGGAGCACATCCACACTTCTTTTCCCAGCAACGGGAAAATGGACTGAAGGGTGACCATTCGGAACTTGGACTTCAGAACGTAGTGGTTTAATTGACTGAGATCTAGAATGGGTCTCAGGTCCCCTGTTCTTTTTGGCACCAAAAAGAGTCTTGAGTAAGTCCCTAATCCGATTTGGTCTGAGGGGACAGGATGGATGACTCCTTTGTTTAGCAGCTTTTAAGACTTCTAATGCTACGTGATCCCTTTGACTGGGTGGAATGTCCGGGATCCTCCTGACTGGAGGGGGGTCTGACAAAAAGGGAATGGTATAACCTCCGGAAACTATTCGGAGTACCCACTGATCCTGGGTGATGCTTGCCCAGGCTTCTGGGTACAACGAAATACGGCCCCCAACTGGCTCTGGAATAGCACAGTCGAGCAACACATCAGGAACGATGGTAAGAGGAACCGCAAAAGGAATCATGGTCTCCCAAGTTGCGGGGGCCTCCTCTGCCCCTAGGGCCGCATCTTCAAGAATAACCTCCCCCTCCTCTGCCTCTGGAGGGGGACTCACCTTGTGCTGCAGGGAAAAACTTCTGTGATTTCTTGAACCACATCTTCCCTCCTCTCTGAGCCTTGAGGTAAGGCATACAGCGAAGGGAAAAACTGTACGCCAGACAGGGTCTTTCCCTCTTGCTCGCATCTGGTGAGGGTGTCTTTCACTTTGGTCCCAAAAAGTGAGGACCCATCAAAGGGGGCGTCAGTGAAGGAAGACTTGAAGGCCTCCGCGAAATGACACACACGCATCCAGGCTTGCCTCCTGAGGGCTACTCCCAAACTAGCTGCCCTACTCGCCCCCTAGGCTGCATACCAAATGAGCCTCATGGACGAGTTGACAATTGAATTGAAGGTAGACACCTGGGCGTTAACCATGTGTGCTAATGCCTCAGGTACGTTACTCATTAGAGTATCTCCTAACTCCTTGAGTTGATATCTCTGGAGCCGAGTAAAATGACAAAGATAGTTCAGCGACCGCAGGGTGAAGGTTGCTGATGAGAGGGTACGCTTCCTGTAGCGGTCCATGCTCCTGGACTCCTTGTTAGGAGGATGGATAGAAGAAGACTTGGCTACTTCCTGCTGTGTGGCCGCCGCCACCACCATGGCATCTACAGAAACCCCTTTGGACAGGAACTCTTTCCCCGGGGGGGGGGGGGCGAAATAAACTTATTGGGCCTTCTGGGCACAGGTTCCACCGAATCAGGATTCTGCCACACCCTTCGACAAATTAAATCCAGGAGCTCGTCGAAGGGTGGAGACACCCAGGAGGCAGAGGGTTGAGCTCCAAAGGCCTTGAGGAATACGGACTCCTCCTCAGAGGGGGTTTTGGACAGCCAGTCGCCTCTCTGTCTCAATATCTCCAGGATGTCGGAGAAAGAGACGTCCTCAGAGGACGACTTGGGGGACCCCTCTGACTCCTCGAGGTCAGTATCAGAAGTGAGAGACTTGTCCTGGGAGTCTATGTGCTTCCTCTTGCACAACTTCTTTCTGGGGGGCTCCTCAGGCACGGACTCTGAGGGACCCTCAGAAAGTTGGGGACCGCTCATGGGGGTATCCCCAGACCTTTGGGCTCCGCCATCCATGGATAGGGGGGCATCAGAGGCTCTAGCCAGGGTGGAAGGGGACGGAATGACCAATCCGGGTGGTGTAACTGAAGATCTGGCCAGTGCACTCCTCATGGCCTCGAAGATGAGTCCCCCCGAATCAGAGGACTGACCGGTCTCAGAGCCCACGACCGGGGGTCGGCGTTCCCCGAGCCGATGAGCCAAGGGGGAGGCTTGGAACCGACAGATGTCCCGAAGTATCTCCCTCGGGCCCAACAGAGGAAAAGTACAGTTTTGTACCTACCATAAATGTAGATGTCCGATAGATATGCAACTGCAGTCATAACATATGGGTTGTCCTGCCTCAGGCAGCCCTCGGTCGGCCGGATTCCAAAGTCTGGGTCTGGTGTTGGCCGGTGTCGCCTCCTCTCCGACGTCAGAACGGCTGGAGTATAAAGGCATCGGCCGACGCCATCTTCTTCAGTGTTTCTTGCCCCAGATGCCAGGTGCCCTCCTAGGAAGGCTAAATTTGGTGAATGGATAAACAATTCCAGACATGCACAATAGTAATAAACAGATACACCATAGAGATACCCCCAGCTAAAGGGAATAGGGGTAGTGGACCCATAAAGAAGGTTGCAGAGGGGTAGGAGGGTGGGAAAATCCGACTGCAGTTGCATATCTATCGGACATCTACATTTATGGTAGGTACAAAACTGTACTATGTCCTTCAAGAATGCAACTGCAGTCATAACATATGGGTTGAATACCATAGCCAAGCTGGGGGTGGTTGAAACTAAGAAAGTGAAGGTGTAGCTAAAATGCCCTGCAGGACTGCTGAAGCAAAGCCTGCTCGGGATCTGGAGTATAAAGGCAGGTTATAGTGCTTGGTAAATGTATGCATGGAGCTCCATGTAGCAGCCTCTAGAATGTCCTTTGTAGCCACTCCTCTTAGGAAAGCTGTGGATGTGGCTATAGCTCTGGTGGAGTGTGGCCTAATATTGGCTGGCACACCTTTTCCATGAAAAGAATAGCAAAATCTGATGCAGTGTCCAATCCATTTGGAGATTGTTTGTTTGGAGATTGCTTTCCCTTGTACTCCAGCAGCATAGGCCACAAGCAGTTGGTCAGACTTTCTGGTGGCCTTAGTTCTGTCCAAGTAGTAGCGTAGTTGTCTGTGTATGTCCAAAGTATGCAGCAGTGCTTCCCCCCTGTTTTGAGGATTGGGGAAGAAAGTAGGCAGGTGAATTGCTTGATTTAGAGACACCCTGGTAATTACTTTTGGCATGAATGAAGGATTGGTTCCTAGAGAGACTCTGTCCTGATGAAAAATGAGAAAAGGAGGTACTGCCATGAGTGCCTGTATCTCCGAGACTCTTCTTGCTGATGTGATTGCCAACAGGAAAACCGTTTTCCATGAGAGAAATTGCATTTCTGAAGTTGCTGCTGGTTCAAAGGGAGGAAAAGTTAATTTTTCCAAGACGAAATTGAGGTCCCATGCAGGTACTGGTGGTTTCCTGGGAGGTTTGATATTCTTTATCCCTCTTAGGAACTGCCTTAGCAAAGGATGTGAAAACACAGGTGGATCACAATTGTATTTTGCTGAGATTGCTGAGGCATGAATCTTTATGGAAGAATATGAGAGACCAGTATGAAACATTTCTGCCAAGTATTCCATTATCTGAGGTATACTCAATACTGTTGTATCCTGACCCCTGTTAGCATTCCAGATGATGAATCTCTTCCACTTGGCTGAATAGGTTTTTCTGGTGGAAGGTCTGCGTGCTTCCAGTAAGATGTCTTGAACTGCTTTGGAAAGAGAGAGATCGGAAGGAGCTATGGTATCCTCCAGGCTGTCAGATGCAATGTTTTCAGGTTTTGATGAACAGTCCTGTAATTGTGTTGTGTTAGAAGCAGAAGCCATAGGGGCAGAGGCCACGGTTTGGTCCGAGTTATGCTCAACAGCAATTGGGTACCAGTGCTGCCTTGGCCAGTCTGGAGCTATCAAAATGCCTGTTGGTTTTGCTGCTTTGATCTTCAGTATCACCCTGGTCAGCAGTGGTAGAGGAGGGAATGCATAAATTGTTAGGGAATTCCAGCTGAAGGAGAGAGCATCTGTTTTCCAGGCTAGAGGATGGTGGGTCCTTGTACAGAACTTTTCCAGGTGATGATTCATGTGAGAAGCAAAGAGATCTATGTCCGGTCTTCCCCATGTCCTTGTTATTTGTGAGAAAATGTGAGGATGCAGCACCATTCGTGTGGATCCAAGAAATTTCTGCTCAGCTTGTTCGCCAGTACATTGTCCTTGCCTGGCACAAACTGGGATTGCAAATGTATCTTCAGACTTAGGGATTTTTCCCAGAGAATCATTGTTAGTCTGCAGAGGGGATAAGAATGAGTGCCTCCCTGCTTGTTTATATACCACATAACAGTGGTGGTGTCTGTCCTTATTAGCAAATGTCCTTGTTGAAGTAATTTTTCGAAAGTCTCGATTGCATGTATCACTACCAACATCTCCTTTTGGTTTATGTGCAGATGCCTTTCCCTTGGTGTCCATTGACCTTGAATGCATCTGCCCTCCATGTGCGCCCTCCATCCATGGTCTGAGGCGTCTGTTGTAATCATTTGACCTGCTTGAGGTTTGTTGAAAGACATGCCTTTTGTTTAACTGACTTGCTTGAGCCCACCACAAAAATTCTCTTTGCAGACATGGAATGAGTGGGATTACGTCCTCTAGGCTTTAGCTGTGTTGGGACCATAAGCTTTTTAAGTACCATTGCAGCTTTCTCATATGAAGTCTTGCCAAAGGTATCAGAAGAATGCAAGATGCCATGAACCCCAGGGCCTGCAGGATTTTCCTTGCAGTCAGCTGGGAGAGCTTTGCTAGGCCTTTGAAGTACTCTGGTAACTGCTGTTGTTTTTCCTCTGTGAGATAAGCCATTTGTGTTTTTGTGTCCAGTTTGGCTCCTAGGAAAATAATTTGTTGGGATGGCAGAAGTCTTAATTTCTGAATGTTGACTGTGTATCCCAAGGCCTGTAGTAATTTGAATGACAGTCCAAGTTTGCTATCAAGGTTTGTTTGTTGTCTGCTTGTATGAGGCAGTCGTCCAGGTAGGGGTATATTTGAATCCCCTGGAGTCTGCAGTGTGCCACTACTGATGCCAGGCATTTCGTGAACACTCTGGGCGCAGTAGATAAGCCAAATGGCAATGCTGAGAATTGATAATGCTCTGTCCCTGCAAGAAATCTGAGGTATCTTCTGCAGCTTTGTCTGATTGGGACATGCAGGTATGCCTCCTTGAGGTCCAGAGTGACCAGCCAAGACCCCTTGCCCAGCATGGGAAGGAGTTGCTGCAACGTCAGCATTTTGAACTTCGGCACAATGAGATAAGTATTTAGAGTAGACAAGTCCAGTATAGGCCTCCATTTGTTTTCCTTTCTTGGAACAAGGAACAGTCTTGAATAAAATCCCTGGCCTTGTTCCTGTGGAGGGACCTTTTCTATTGCTTTTACATTCAACAGCTTTGAAACTTGAATGAGTGCCTCTGCCCTTTGATGAAGTGGCAGGTTTGGCATGCCTTGTCTTATTGGTAAAGTATGGAAGTGGAATCTGTAACCTTTGTCTATTAAATCCAGAATCCAGTTGTCCTTAGTTAAGATATGCCAGTTTTTTGAGAATAAAGATAATTTTCCGCCCAAAGGCGCTTCTCTTTGAGCCTTTGTAGATGGTATGAAAATCAAGTCATTGTGGTGCAGCTGGACTGCCTGCTGCACTTCTTTGATTTGGTGGTTGCCATTGGCGGCCCCTGTAGGAGCCTCGGTATTGCCCTCTACCTCGGGCACGCCTGTTTTTTCCCCTTTGAGACTTGTCAGTGTCTGGAAAGGACCAATTCTTAGAAGGCCAATTCCTGCTGAATCTGGGTGGCTGAACCTGGAGGTAATCTTTGACTGTCTGTACTGATTTAGCTTTTTCCTCAATGGACTTCAACACATCTTGTGCAATAGCACCAAAAAGCTTCTGTTTTTTCAAAGGTGCATCAAGTAACTTTACTTTAACATGGTCTGGCAGTGGCTGTTCTTTTAACCAGGCATGTCTACGTATAACAGCCCCAGTCATAGCTGCCCTGCATGAAGCTTCCAATGCATCATAACCACACTGAAGAAAATGATTGCTAACCTGCTGAGTGTTATGTACTAAATCCTGCAATGCCTTTCTATCAATAGGCTCAGGAGAGGCTAGCTTTTTCTGTAAATCATCCAGTAAAAAATCCTGGTACTGAAACATATGAAAAATACAGTTAAGTGACCTCATGGCCAGGGTAGTAGAGGTATAGACTTTTTTACCCCATCTCTCCAGGGACCTAGCTTCCCTATCTGCTGGCAGTGGATTCTTGGCTGCAGAAGTAGCCACTCCCTTGGGGCCCTGTGAAATAGTTTCTAGATCCACAGAATGGGCCTTAAAGAGATGTTTGTGGGTGTCAGGGACCCTATAATATCTGTCCGGCTTGACAGGAGCAGGAGGGAGAGAATCAGGGTTAGCACTGGAGTCGGAGAAAACATCATCCAGGACATCCATAACTGGAGGGATAGCTAAAGGTCTGTGTTGGGGTAGCTTGGGGAAGGTACGTAGCCTTTTCCTGGAATCAGAGAATTCCTGACCCTGCCATTTAAAATGCTCCCTCAGAGTGTAGGACTTCACCGAACGAGAAATCCTCTGGAGGAGAGGCAGAGGGAATTGATTCCTCAGCATCAGAGTCCTCATAGGCCTGGAAGGATTCTTCTTGGGTATCTGAATGCTCAGAATCCCCAGAGGCTTCATCTGAAGAGAGGTTGTCGGCCTGCTCAGTTCTGGGCCTTTTCTCTGCAGGCGGCTGAGGACCTCTGTCTGGATGAGGCTGAGACCCCCTGATAAGAGAAATAAGATCTGCAGCAAGAGACATAATCTGTTTATCAAAAGAAGGGGCCTAGGCAGTAGGTTTAGGATGGGCCTTGGCCTGGCTGGCGGCCTTAGCACGTGCAAAGGCCTTGATGGACATGGATACAGGAGGCCTAGCTGCCCCACGTGCAGGAGTAACCTTGTCCACAGGAATGGTGTCGGGTAGATCCAGAACTTTGGTTTTTGGAGGAAAATCAACAACCGGCACCGGTGTAGACTCCAAGACCGAAGGACGTGTTAACGCTGTGTCATCGGCCTGGAGCGGTAGAATTACAGCTTCCGAAGGGACCGAAGCACTCGCGGAGGGTTTAGGAGGAGCATCGGTGAAGGACGCGGGCCGAGGATGTCGGTCCCGGTCCTTTCGTTTTTTGGTAGATTGAGTTGTCGGTTGTTCCGACGGCATGATATAAGCGAAAGATTCGCCGAAAAAGTCTTCGGTAAATTCTGCCCGGCACCTGAGAGTGCGCTTATTAAAGCAAGCACAGGCAGCACAGGCCGAGACGTCGTGGTCTGGGCCCAGGCAAGGGAGGCAATAAGAATGGAAGTCCTTATGAGGTATTTGTTTACCACAAGACAAACAATTATTAACTTTCTCGATTTGTTCTGACATCGGCTGAGGCAAGAAAAAATGTTCCCCAACGGGGTACTTAGCTTTTAGATGACTTCAGTACGGAAAACACAGGAGCTGACCGACCGGCACTTGCGAACTGCTTCTGCTTTGGGCACCGCACAGCAAGAAAGACTGAAGAAGATGGCATCGGCCGATGCCTTTATACTCCAGCCGTTCTGATGTCGGAGAGGAGGCGACACCGGCCGACGCCGGACCCAGACTTTGGAATTCGGCCGACCGAGGGCTGCCTGAGGCAGGACAACCCATATGTTATGACTGCAGTTGCATTCTTGAAGGACATCCAGAGTACCAAAACCTGTGGACGGGACCGACATGGTTGGAGCCGATGTCGGCACCGATAAACCCTTGAGGGGTATCGTTGCCGGCACAAGAACATCACTCGGAGCGGAGCACTCTGGCTCCAAAGACAAGGAAGTGCTCGGAGGAGGAACCATCGACACAAGCATCGGGACGGCCTCCGGAGCCGACTGGGTCGGAGCCGAGAATAATTTTGCCAACACCGGCTACTGCAGGAGCCTCTGAACCACCCTATCGGCATCCAAATCGGACAGCCTGGAGGACTTGGAGGACAGAGAGGGGGATTGGGACCTCCTATCAGGAGAGCCATGCCTAACGCTGGGAGACCGGCTCCGAATGGGTTCCAATAATATTGGAGTCGAGGTCGATTCCAGCACAACAGATACCTCCTGCGGCCCCAAGGACAGAGGAGCTGAGGAGGTAGAGTCCAGTTTAGATGTTTTCTCCGGAGGCTCCGAGGAGAATCTTTTCTTCGCCTTCGAAGCCTTAGACTGAGTACTCGAAGTCGAGTCTAAAGACTCCTCAAACTAAGGTTTTAGGAGTCCCTTCAATACAAGTTTATTTTTTCTTACCTGTAGCACCCTCGGACTGAAGGCGTGGCAAAAACTACAGGATTATTGCAAGTGAATTGCTCCTAGGCAATACACACACACAGAATGTCCATCCGTAATAGACATCTTGTAACTACATTTGGAACATTTCTTAAAACCCGAAGGTTAATGTTCCTTTTGATCCTTAGACATCTCAAGTAAGGTATTCAACACCAAGACGACAGGGAAACTTAGCCGGGAAACTATAGCTACACACAAAAACCCAAGAACCTCCAAGTAAAACGGTTCTAGAAAAGTACAGTTTTGTACCTACCATAAATGTAGATGTTCGAGGATCTCCATTGCTGCAGTCCTGACTAATGGGTACTCCGCTGCCCACCATCGGCCCGAATACCAAAGGGCTAGATCTGGCGTCGGTCATGGCGCCCGAGACTGACGTGGTGTCAGTATAAATGCGCATGACCAACACCATAACTTCAGTCTTTCTTGCCTCAGACGTCAGAATGCAAAAAACACCACCCAAAAACCCCAATCTAAAAAGAAAAAGGGGGAAGGAGGGAGGGAAAATTGGACTGCAGCAATGGAGATCCTCGAACATCTACATTTATGGTAGGTACAAAACTGTACTATGTTCGTCGTCTCCCATTGCTGCAGTCCTGACTAATGGGTAGAATCCCAGAGCAACGGAAAAAAAGGGAGGTTGCTCAACTAAATAGCCTGAGGAGCTGCAGACACGCCCTGTAAGACTGCAGTGGCAAACCCAGCCCTAGACCTAGAATAAAGAGGCAAATGATAATGCTTTGTAAAGGTATGTACAGAACTCCAGGTAGCTGCCTCTAGAATGTCTTTAGTAGCTACCCCTCTTAAAAAAGCAGTAGATGTGGCCGTAGCCCTAGTAGAATGAGGCCTGATCCCAACTGGAACCTCTTTTCCATGATGAGAATAACAAAAAGCAATACAATGGCCAATCCACTTGGAAATAGTTTGTTTCGAGACAGCTTTTCCACGTGAAGACACAGCAAACGAAACAAATAACTGTTGAGAACTTCTGAACTCTTTGGTTCTGAACAAATAATATCGTAACTGCCTATGTACATCCAAAGAATGCAAAACTTTTTCCCCTTCAGTTTGGGGTTAGCATAAAAGTAGGCAAATGTATAGATTGGTTCAATGCCACATTAGAAATCACTTTAGGCAGAAAAGTAGGATTAGTACGCAAGGAAACTCTGTCCCGTGAAAAATCAGAAAAGGTTCCACTGCCATGAGAGCCTGTAATTCAGATACCCTTCTAGCAGAAGTAACAGCCAATAAAAAAGCAGTCTTCCAAGACAACAACTTCAAGTCAGTCGTAGCTGCAGGTTCAAAAGGAGGCAGAGTCAGCTTTTCCAAAACAAAATTAAGATCCCAAGTAGGAGTAGGAGCCCTCCGTGGGGTCTTATATTCTTTGCCCCTCTAAGAAACTGTTTAAGCAATGGATGTGAAAATAAAGGAGGGTCACCATCATAGTGAGCAGAAATAGCTGCAGCATGCACTTTCACAGAAGAGAAAGACAAACCCTTGTCCAATAACATAGTCAAATATTGCAATGTACAACTCAAATCAGGCAATGTGACATCAAAGCCTTTAGCTGAACTCCAAAGAAAAATCTCTTCCATTTATCAGCATAAACTTTTCGAGTACTAGGACGCCTGGCTTCCAAAAGAACATCCAAAACTTGTTGAGGGAGCTGAAGGCCCTCATTCTCTAAAACTGAATGCGCCAGGCTGTCAGGTGTAGGGATTGCACCCTGACATTGAGAAAATGATTGTTTTCTTGAGACAATAAGTGAGGAATCCGTGGTAATGGCCAAGGGGCCCCTGAATTAAGCTCCTCAACAGAGGGTACCAATGCTGACGAGGCCAATCCGGTGCTATAAGGATCATGCACGGTTTGTCCCTCCTGACTTTCAACAGGACTTTTGGAAGAAGAGGCAGAGGAGGAAAGGCATACACGTGAAGGTTGCTCCAACTGAAGGATAGTGCATCTATTTTCCAGGCTTTCGGATGAAACAGCCTTGTGCAAAACAGAGGTAGTTGGAAATTCAGAGGAGAAGTGAACAGATCTATGTCTGGAGTTCCCCAAGCCATGGTCAACTGACGAAACACCTGAGGATCCAACTTCCATTCGTGAGGATCCACCATTTGCCTGCTCAGAACATCCGCTAATGAATTCTGTACCCCTGGCAGAAACTGTGCTCGAAGAGTGATGTGCAGATTCAAAGCAGTTTCCCATAACAGCATTGCTTGTCTGCAAAGAGGGTAAGAATGAGTTCCCCCCTGCTTGTTGATGTACCACATGACAGTTGTGTTGTCTGTTCGAATCAACACCAGTCCCGGTCGAAGTAGATCCTTGAATGCTTTTAAGGCAAATTGAACTGCCAGCATCTCCTTCATATTGATATGCAAGTGAAGCAACTCCGGGGGCCAAAGGTCTTGAATCCATTTTCCTTTGAAATGAGCACCCCAGGCTGACTCCGAGGCGTCTGTCGTTAATATCTGACTTGCCTCTGGTTGGGTCACAGAGAGTCCCTTGTTTAGGTGACATTCCTGAGCCCACCACACAAATTCCTTCTGAATGCAAGGAAGAATCCGAATGACAGTGTCCAAATCGTGGCTGTGTTGAGTCCAAACGCTTTTGAGATACCATTGTAACTTCCGCATATGCAGTTTGGCATTGGGAAGTACTAGAATGCAATATGCCATGAACCCCAAGGCTTGAAGGACTGTCCTTGCAGTCAGCCTGGACAGTACTGATAGCTGTAGGAAGTACTGGTGAAGATTTCTTTGTTTGTCCGGGGTAAGAAATGCCATCTGAGTCGCTGTATTCAGTCTCACACCCAGAAAACACATCTCTCGTGAGGGTACTAGACTGGACTTTATTTCGTTCACAGAATACCCCAGGCATCTGAAAACTGTCATCACATACTGCAGATGTCGAAGTAGTTCGTGCTTGCCTTGAGCCAGTATCAAACAATCGTCCAGATAAGGATAAATCTGAATTCCTTTTAGTCTGAGAAAAGCTATTACTGGAGCCAGGACTTTTGTGAATACCCTGGCAGTAGATAAGCCAAAGGGCAATGCAGAGAACTGATAATGCAAATTCCCAGTCCGAAACCTCAGGAATTTCCTGCAACTGGGCCTGATAGGAATGTGAAGATAGGCCTCCTTGAGATCCAAAGTCACCATCCAGTGATCCCTGCCCAGCATAGGCAATAGCTGTTGCAGTGTTAACATCTTGAATTTCGGAATTTCCAGAAAGGTGTTTAGAATGGATAAATCCAGAATGGGCCTCCAAGTATTTCCTTCTTTGGCACTAAGAAAAGACGGAATAAAACCCTGTGCCCCTTTCGCAGAAGGAACTTCCTGTATTGCTCCCAACTGGAGCAGAGAAGAAATCTGTGCCTGTGCTTCCAGTCTTTGCTGATGAGGCACATCCGCATACCTTTGAAAGGCGGGAATGTGTGAAAATAAAATTTGTAGCCTCGAAGTTATAATGTCCAACACCCATTCGCCTTGGGTAACCAAATGCCAATTCCTTTTGAAAAGTCCCAGTTTTCTCCAGAGGAGCTGCCAGCAAAGCAGAGTCTGGCACCTGCAGAGACAGGTCATTGGGTCTGCTTCGAAAGGACTGACCCCTGCCCTCCCAGCAGAAGGGTAGAAGAACTCAAAGACCTAGAAGTAACAGGGCCCTGAAAGGAAGCCCTACCTCTACCACGCCTGACTTGCCCCTAGAATGAAAATCAAGAGGGAAAAGACCATCCCTTAGCAGGCCAATTCCTATTGAACTTAGGGGGCTGAACCTGTAAAAATTCCTTAACCGTCTGCATAGACTTAGCTTTTTCCTCCATTTTTTTTTAAAACTAATTCCACTGGAGGGCCAAAAAGAACATCAGATTGCAAAGGAGCATCCATAATTCGAGCTTTAACATGCTCTGACAAGGACTGATCTTTAAGCCAGGCATGTCTGCGAACAACAGAACTAGTAGTAGCCACCCTGGAAGAAGCTTGGAAAGCATCAAAACCACACTGCAAAGAATGCCAACCTGGTCTGAAGCACGCACTAAATCCTGAAGCTCCTTACAGTCAATACCTGCAGCTAAAGCATCTACTTTACATTTCAATTGACTTAACAAAAAATTCTGATACCTGAGCATATGAAACTGACAATTTAAAGCCCTCATAGCCAAAGTAGAAGAGGTATACAGTTTTTTACCCCACCTATCCAGGGCCCTAGCATCCTTGTCCAGAGGAACTGGATTCTTAACCACAGAAGCCTTAACACCTTTGGGGCCTTGAGAAATAGTTTCTGGATCAGCCCTAGGGCTCTTAAACAAGTACTTGTGAGCTTCCGGAACCCTGTAGTATCTATCTGGTTTAACAGGGGCAGGAGGCAGAGAATCTGGGTTAAGGGCAGCCTCAGAAAAGACATCCTGAACAACATCCAGTAGAGGAGGAATAGCCAAGGGCCTGTGCTGAGGCAAAAACAAAAATTCTCTCAGCCTTTTACGAGAATCAGAATAATCCTGGCCTTCCCATTTGAAATGTTCCCTCATGGAATGCAAAGTTTCAGAGAAAGAAAAATCTTCTGGAGGGGACGCAGAGGGAGAAGCATCCTCAGCCTCCGAATCAGAATAGGGAGGGAAATCCTGAAGGTCTTCCACAGAGGAATCTGACTCATTGGAAGACTGAACCAAACTCTCCAACTCTGTCTCTACCCTGGGCCTCTTCTCAGGGGGAGGCATGGAACCCCTAATTAAAGAAATCAAATCTTCAACCATCTTTAACATGTGCTTCCTAGGAGCTGGACCCTGGGGAAAAGCACCCGCAAGGGCAGACTTAGACTTAGAATGGCCTTTGCCTTGAGAAGGAGGAGGCTTAACCACCCTATGAGGGGAGGGAGCCACAGACAACAGAGGAGCACCCTCACCCTGGCCTAACACAGGAGAAGCCACCCCCTGTAGTAACAAAGGCTCCCCTTGACACTCTGGTACACTGTCAGAAAGAGCCACTGAAGCAGCCAGTGGGTCTACAGGACCGACGTCCGGAGTGGACGCCTCATCCTGCTTGGACCGCAAAGACTTTTCTTTGCGCTTCTTAGAAGAGCCAGTCGTCGGAGAATCCGACGGCATGTTGTAATTACAACGTTTACCAAACACCAGCCTAGCACAGTCCAACCGACGCTTAATAGTACGCTTATTAAAAGTAGCACAAAAGCGACACCCAACAACGTCGTGCTCAGGCCCTAAACAAGGAATGCAGAGTGAATGGTAATCCCTATGAGGAATCTGTTTCCCACAAGAAATACAGTTATTAACTTTTTCTGACATCCGTCAATACTGAGGCAAGAAAAAGACAAAAAAAAAAAATGTCCCCAATGGGGTACTTAGCCCAACTTGGTCTCCGGTCTGAAACTCGAAAACCGACAATTCCAGAACGCCGAACGGCACTTGCAAATTCTGCTTCTGCTCAGGACCATGCGGCAAGAAAGACTGAAGTTATGGTGTCGGTCATGCGCATTTATACTGACACCACGTCAGTCTCGGGCGCCATGACCGACGCCAGATCTAGCCCTTTGGTATTCGGGCCGATGGTGGGCAGCGGAGTACCCATTAGTCAGGACTGCAGCAATGGGAGACGACGAACATCTACAACACACAACTCGACCAGAGAAAAAGGGCACACTGAAATACAGGAAGCCAAAGTACAAGGTAAAACTCTGCACAAAAAGGAGGACTAGGTCCTCTAACTTAAACGGGCCTAGCCCACCGAACAGTTAGGGATACCACTCACACACAGACAACACTTCAACCAAAAATAGATGGTAAACAAGAAGAAATAGCTATTAAAATAGCTTTTGTTTGAATCACAACAGTTTTCTGAAGAGAAAAATAGAAATTTTGATGTACTTAGCCACAGTCAAGCGAGACCACGTCCTAGCTACACGAGCGGCAAATGAGATCTGGGGCTATGGAGCAGTGCAACATGGGATACCTGTTTAGCCCAGCCAATTAGAGACTTTGTGCTAGAAAATAAAAGTTGGCCGAGTCGGAGCCGATATTCGGCTCCGAACCTGTGAGTAAGAATGTAGGCGAGGACTGGACTACATAACATACAATGTCTTGTAAAATGGGACATAGGATCGAATAGAGATAATAAGAAACAACTGCATAAAAGATCAACCTGACAAATATTAGTGGGTACATGTAACCCAAAAGCTAGAAATAGACATTTCAAAAATCTGGCATATATAATAAGTAGGAATAATAACTTCTTATCATAATGGCTACCAAGGACCATAAGATTCTGCCACCAGGGTACAGTATGTTTCAATTAGACCGTACCACCAGAAAGGGTGGTGGGGTAGCCATACTTTACAAGTCTAACCTATCTGTCAACATAGATACCCAATAACCACCCCAGTTCAATAATGCTGAAATTCTTATCTCAAAACTACAAATTAATAAAAACAAAAATGTAAACATTGTCTGTGTCTACATCCCCCATGGAGGAACACAGAGACCTTAACACTTGCTCTTGTGAAACCCCTACAACACACATAAACCTCAATGGATTTACTGAAATCATAACCTCCCCCACCAGGACAGGAAAACCCAATAACAAGGAAAGTACCCTAGACTGGATACTCGTCAATACCCATCTTCAATCCTTTAAATCAGGCACTTTGCCTGATGACCTAAGTGACCACTGTCTCACCTATGTAATTAAGCTCAAAGTAGACTGCTCCTACCAACCCACCTATAGAACGTTAAGAAACAACAAGAATTTTATTCTCACCAAGTTTCAAAATGAACTTAAGGCATGCAACTGGTCAGTACTAAATAGTCTCCCCCTGGACGAAGCAGTAGCATACTTTAACACCAAATGCCTTGCTATTCTTAACTCTCATGCTCCCAGCCACTCTATTAGAACTAATATTGCACCATGGCTTTCTAAATATACCAAACCAAAATTTCACTCAGAAACAAAGCATGGGCCACCTACCGAAAAACAAAAGCCCCACTTGATCAACTAAGATTCAGACAGCTAAGTAATGACACCACAAAATCCATAACCTTAGACAAAAAGAACTACTACTACCATCTACTGCAAAAACACCAAAACAAACCTCAAAAGTTCTGGGCAGGAATAAACAAACTACTCCACTCAGGCCAAACCGCCACTCCACCCCCCTCAGCTCCCCAACAAAAATCCCCAGCAGACAATGTTAATAACTTTAACATCATCTTCACAGAAACTATCCAGTCTCTAGCCAGTCAACTCTCTCCCAATGGCTCTAATTCTAATGCAGCCACACCCAGTACCAAAACATACTTTACCTTCAAACCTGTTCCTGCTAAACGTATTCATGCCCTACTTAAGAAACTAAGACCCACCACCCTGGCTGCCAACCTCCTCCCAGCAGACTATCTGCAAAAGGCTGCTGACACCATAGCATACCCCATCTCAATATTGATCAACAGAGCTATATCTGAAGTTACTGTACCCACTATATGGAAAATCTTCCATGTCATACCACTCCATAAAGGAGGCAGTTCCACTGAACTGTCAAACTTTAGACCCATACCTATTCTGTCACCTCTAGCAAAAATTATGGATAAGTGTGCACACATACAGCTCATGCACTACCTCGCACAGAGCAAGCTGTTGTCCAACTTTCAACATGGCTTTAAGCCACACCATAGTACTACTTCTGCCCTCCTCTCTTTCTCTAACGTCATTAACCAAACCGCAATAATAACTATCCTCAGCACTCTTTCTAGATCTATCCAAGGCTTTTGACAAGGTTGACCACAAAATGCTTATAAATACCTTGAAGGCCTTCTCCTTAAACAACCATGCACTCCAGTGGTTTCAATCCTACCTGCAGGGCAGGCAACAGGCAGTCCTAAGGCAGGACAAGCTATCATCTCGCCTACCCATCACATTAATTGTTCCCCAGGGCTCGAAACTAGGACCCCTTTTTTCTCTGTCTTTATCAACGACCTTCAATCAGTCATCCCAGATGCTACCTGCATTCAATATGTGGATGACTCCACCTTAATTTGTTCTGACACCTCACCAGCTACTTCATTCACATTAACCCAAAATACCTTCAAATACAGTGGAAAAATGGCTAACATCTAATCCTAAACCCCAACAAAACTAAGCTGCTCCTCTTCTCCCCGACACGCAGGACCCCTCTGCCATCCTTCAACATAACCGCTAACAATGGCACTATCATCTCCCCAGAAGCCCAAACTAAACTACTAGGTGTCATAGTTGATAACAACCTGAAGTTTGATGCGCATATCAAACTATCAAAACCATTAATAAAAAACTTGGCTCTCTTTACAGAATCAAACCTTTCCTTACCCCACTTGCTAGAACTGCAATTGCCCGTTCCCATCTACTATCAACTCTTCTCTACTCCTCACCTCTATTCTCCAACTTAAAACAAAACAAATGTTAATAAACTATCATCCTGCTATAACCACATTGCCGGATTTGCTACTGGCACAGCCTACCGAACACACCACGGTCACAACCTAAATCACCTAGGATGGCTTGAACTGCCTAGCCTACTGCAGTTCAGCCAGCTAATAGTGGCACATAAAGTCCTTTACCAACCAGAATATACACCTGCACTAAAAAATATTATCAGCCTCTACACCAGCACCCGGCCACTGCGATCATCCACTAGACTCCTAGTTCAAACATACAAATCCAACTACTCAGCTGGGGACTCTCTGTTTGCCAACTCTGTTGGAAAAACCTGGAACAGACTCCCAGATGACTTGACCCTAGAACCCTCACTAACTCAATACAAAAACAAACTCAAAAAATACTTCAAAACTCATTGGTTATGTCCTTCCACTAACCTCAACAAGTGACCTCTCTATTACTTAGGTGCCTTACCTTCAACTACTTCTAACTTTTTTCTACCACACCATTTCAGGAAGAGTCATTTGTATAACTGCTGCTCAAGGTGTCTTAAACCTGAATGCAATGTTATGTATATATAACTTTGAAAATAATGTTATGCTTTGTAAAGTGTTTTATAATAAGTTAGTACTATATGTGCTAAATGCTGGTATTGCTTATGACTGTAATCTGCTTGAAACTAGCATTTACTAAATGTTCAATGCGTACTATTATCTTGGAGCTTTTCTCTCAGGGCCTTCGCTGAAAATGGACATATACCCAGTCGGACTATCCCGGTCAGCAAATGTAAAATAAAACAAATAAAAATAAATAAATAAAATGGCTACACTAAAAATATTATTTGGAATTTGAAAGGCCTCACAGGTATAGACAAAAAGGAAAGTGTATTAAATTACATTAAAAAATGCAGAGTGCAAACAGCAATTCTACAGGAGACACACATGGAAAGAAATAAACATGCAAAGTTGATAAAGGAAGGATGTCATGACGGATATTCTGCAGTGTATTAGGGAGAAAGGAAATGGGGGAGTGTTTATACTAACTGCTAGATGAGTTCAGATAATGACAGAAGAGGAAAAAGAGATAATAACTGTAGATTTGTCATAGTAAGGGGCTACTGACAAGACAGTCGGATTATTGTGGCATATATTTATATTCCACCTAAAACTATTATGGAACTTCAGAAAATCTGGAGAGAAATAATCAGTTTTCACCAGGGAATATTACTTATAGGTGGGACTGGAATAATCTGTAACATTGAGGATGTATCTGGAGGACCTAGTACGGAACAAGAAGTTATGTACTCACCATAATGTTCGATGTATGTAGTCCATCTTGCCTCAGATTCTTACCCGTGGGTTCGGAGCCGAATGCCGGCTCTGACTCGGCCAAACTTTTTTAGCTCGAAGTCTTTCTATTGGCTGGGCTAAGATGGTATCCCATGCTGCACTGCTCTCTATCCCCAGATCTAGTTTGCTACGAGCACCAGCACTCATTCTCCATGCATAACACCACCTAAGGAAAGGAAGAACAAACCAAGAATGAAGGGAGCTCTGAAACCAGACCTAACCTCCAGATCCTCCAGGACGGGGAAGGATGGGGGGCAAGTAAGAATGTGAGGCAAGATGGACTACATACATCGAACGTTATGGTGAGTACATAACTTCTTGATGTTATGTAGTCCAATCTCGCCTACATTCTTACCCGTGGGACAGCGTCCCCAGCACCTAAATCCTGAGAGGCTCAGTGGAAAATACTCCTGAGCACTGTGGAACCATAGGAAGACCTGCCCCTAGATACCACATCCAACTTGTAATGAGTAACAAAGGTGTGAGGGGATGTCCAAGTAGCTGCAACACAAATATCATCCATAGACAATCTGGCCTGAAAAGCTGTAGATGTAGATACAGACAGAGTAGAGTGAGCCTTCACCCGGAACGGTAAATCTTTACCCCCTGAGGAATAAATGAAAGAAATACAACTGGAAATCCACCTGGACAACGTGACTTTGGAGACAGGAGACCCAATTCTGTTTTCCGAAAAGGAAACAAACAACTGATCAGATTTTCTGAGGTCTTTCTTTCTGTGCAAATAAAAATGTAATTGTCTGTGCATATCCAATTGATGAAATATGAAATCTGCCTTGTTTGAAAACTGGAGAAGAACACTGGCAATTCAATAGACTGGTTAAGGTTACTGACTGACGCCACTTTGGGAGGAAAAGAGGGGTTCGGTCTGAGAGAAACCCTGTCCTTACAAAAAATCAAATAAGGGGGTTTGATTGATAAAGCTTGAAGCTCCGACACGCGTCAGGCTGACAAGATGGCTACTAAAAAGACAGTCTTCCAAGTTAAGAATTTTAAATCGCAAGTGGCTGCAGGCTCAAAGGGGGGTGAAGTAAGACCCTGTAGAACAAAGTTTAAGTCCCAAGGCATAACAGGTTCTGATACCGGAGGACGAAGTAACAACGTGCCCTTCAGGAAAGCCTTACAGAGTCTATGTGCCATCAGGCTAGGCTCTTCTGCGACATGAAAGGTAGAAATCGCCGTCAATTGGACTGTAATGGTTGCGGCCACTGAACCCTGGTTAAACAGCATAGACAAGAACTCCAATACAGACGAAATTGGAGCTGTGTAAGGGTCAATCTTTTTGGCATGTGCCCAGATTGAAAACCTCTTCCATTTGCTGTAATAAATCTTCCTGGTCAAGGGCTTATGAGAGGCAGATAAAATATGAATCACCTCCAGCGAAAAATGATGAAGCCTAGCTAATGAGGGAAGTGGAGTAGCTAGGCTGTCAACCGGAGGGTCCAAAGAGAGGGATGGAGCTGCCCTGACGTGTGTCAGTAAGATTGGTTGTGGGTCCAGAATCCAAGGAGCGTCCATGAGATAGGGATGGAGAAAGGGGAACCAAATTTGACGAGGCCAGTGTGGGGCAATCAGAATCATTCTGCTTCCCACGGATTGCACTTTCTGAACAACTTTTGACAGCAAGGGGACCGGAGGGAAGGCATATAGTAAACCGGAGGGCCAATCGTGGACTAGAGCATCCCTGAGGGGGGGGGGGTCAACATGAAGTAGCTGCTGCATTTGGCATTGAAGGGGCTGGCAAAAAGGTCGCAGCAAGGCTGACTCCACCTGCAGAACATCTGTTCTGCAACTTGACAGTTCAGGGACCACTCGTAAGGCATCAGAATAGCTCTGCTTAGCCTGTCTGTGATCACACTGGACTTCCCCGGAATGTGCGTTGCCAACAGAAAACGTTGGGAAGACACTGCCCACTGCCAGACTTGCATGGCCTCTCTGCAAAGGGGGTAAGACTTGGTTCCTCCTTGCTTGTTCAGATACAACACCAATGACATATTGTCTGAGTGGATTGCAATAGTCCCGAGAGGAAGAAAACTCTGGAATGCTTGCAATGCTAGTAGCACAGCTCTCATCTCCGGGCCATTGATATGCAGATGCATCTCATGCTCTTGCCTCGTGCCTTGGACTGTCTTGCCTACATAATGCCCCCCCCCCCAATCTGGGAGGCATCCGTGGTCACCGTGGCAACCAGGGGTGCAGGAACGAAGGGCTTTCCCGCATTCAGGTTGTCGGTGCAAAGCCACCAACTGAGATCCTGTTTGCACCTGTTTGTGAGTAGAATAGGGTGAGAAATTGGAAGACATTGAAGAGACCATTGGGCAAAGAGTAGCGACCGAAGGAGCCTCATATGTAACCTTGCTAGAGGGACTAACATAATCATAGCAGCCATTGTCCCCAACAGTTGGAGGACCCATCTTGCCTTTGCTCTTCTCAGAGAGAGCAAGGTGTGAACTTGTTGTTGTAGGACTCTGATTCTTTCCTGTGGTAGAAACGCCCGCGTGAGGATGGTGTCTAGTTCGGCGCCTATAAAAGTGACATGCTGTGAGGGCAACAAGGCAGATTTTTCCCAGTTCAATGTGATGCCCAACTGTTGACACAGGTCGATAGTAGCATCCCTAGTCTGAAGTAGTAGATACCTGGAGGTGGCAGTAAGGAGCCAGTCATCCAGATATGAAAACACTTGGAATCCCTGATGTCTCAGGTGAGCAGTTACTACTGCCATGTATTTGGTAAACACCCTGGGGGCTGTGGTGAGACCAAAGGGCAGGGCTCGAAACTGAAAATGACTGGCTCCCAGCCGGAAGCGTAGGTGACTTCTGGATGCCCTGTCCATCTTTATGTGGTAGTAAGCATCCTTGAGGTCGATGGAGCACATCCACACTTCTTTTCCCAACAATGGGAGAATAAACTGCAATGTGACCATTCGGAACTTGGACTTTGCACATGGGTGTTCAATTGACAGAGATCCAATATGGGTCTCAGGTTCCTTGTCCTTTTCGGCACCAAAAAGAATCTGGAGTAAGTCCCTAATCCGAACTGGTCTGAGGGGACATGTTGGATGGCTCCTTTTTCTAATAGCTTTGAAACTTCTGAAGCTGCGTAATCCCTTTGACTGGGTGGAACATCCGGGATTTTCTTGATTGGAGGGGGATTTGACGAGAAGGGAATGACATATCCTCCGGAAATTATTCGTAGAACCCATTGGTCCTGGGTGACGTCTTGCCAGACCTCCAGGTATAATGAGATTCGACCCCCAACTGGCTCCGGAAATGCACAGACGGGCCTCCCGTCAGGAGCGGCGGTAGGGAGAACCACTAAAGGAATCGCGGTCTCCCATGTTGCGGGGGCCTCCTCTGCCCCTAGGGTGGCATCTCCCTGAATAACCACCCCCTCCCCTGCCTCTGGAGGGGGGCTCACCTTGTGCACCAGGAAAAAACCTCTGTGATTTCCTGAACCACATTTTGCCACCCCTCTGGGCCTTGGGATAAGGCCTAGAGGGAAGGGAAAAACGGACTCCTATGGCAGACAGAGTCTTTTCCTCCTGCTCGCACCTGGTGAGAATGTCTTTCACCTTGGTTCCGAACAAAGAGGAACCATCAAAAGGGGCGTCGGTGAATGAAGACTTGAAGGCCTCCGCGAAATGACAAAGGTGCAGCCAGGCCTGCCTCCTAAGAGCAACTCCTGAACTTGCTGCCCTACTCGCTCCTTCGGCTGCATAGGAGATTAGAATCATGGAGGAGTTTGCAATGGAATTGAGGGTAGACATCTTGAGCTTTGACCGTCTGAGCCACCGTCTCAGAAACGTTACCCGTGAGAGAATCTCCAAGCTCCTTGAGGAGATCTCTCTGGAGCCATGTAAAGTGTGAGAAATAATTCAGTGACCGTAAGGTAAAGGTCGCTGAAGAAAAAGTACGCTTCCCGTACCGGTCCATGGTCCTAGACTCCTTGTTAGGGGGATGGACGGTGGAAGAAGTCTCGGCTAATTCCTTCTGAGTGGCAGCTGCCACCACCATGGCATCCACAGGGACTCCCTTGGACAGAAATTCCTCATCAGGAGGAGCAGACAAAAATTTATTGGGTCTCCTGGGGACTGGTTCCACAGAGTCAGGCGTTTCCCACACCCTTTGACAAACCAAATCCAGAAGCTCGTTGAAGGGTGGAGATACCCAGGAGGCAGAGGGCTGAGCACCAAAGGCCTTCAGGAAGACCAACTCCTCCTCGGAGGGGGCTTTGGATAGCCAGTCACCTCTTTGTTTCAAAATCTCTAGGATGTCAGAGAAAGAAACATCCTCAGAGGATGACTTGGGGGACCCCTCTGATTCCTCGTGGTCGGTGTCTGATGTGAGAGACTCATCCTGGGAATTTATGTGCTTCTTCTTGCACGTCTTCTTTCTGGGTGGCTCCTCAGGCAAAAACTCTGAGGGACCCTCAGAAATGTGGGGACCACTCGTGGAGGTAACCTGAGGAATTGGGGCTCCACTGTCTAGAGATAGATGGCGATCAGAGACCTGCACCGGTGTAGTTGGGGACAGAATAATCGTCCCGCATGATGCCGCTGATGACCTGGCCAGCGCGCTCCGCATGGCCTTGAAGGCTGGTCCCCCCCCGAGTCTGAAGAACGACCAGCCTCTGAAGCCACGACAGGAGTCGAACTTCCCCGGGCCGAGGTACCGAGAGGAAGACTAAGAGCTGAGAGGTGTCCCGAAGCCTCTCCCTCAGGTCCGACAGAAACCCATGGACGGCGCCGACGGGGTCGGAGCTGACATCGGCACCGATAAGCCAGGAGGGGCTGTCGGAACTGACCTAGGGACATCACGCGGAGCCGAGCACTCCGGCTCCGAAAGCTGAGGTGTGCTCGGAGGAGGAAGTATCGAAGCAAGGTGAGGGACCGGCTCCGGAGCCGACTGGGTCGGAACCGAGAACAATTTTGCCAGAACCGGTGACTGGAGGAGTCTCTGCACCACTCTATCGACATCCACATCTGATAAGGTCCTGGAGGATTTAGAGGATAGAGAAGGAGATCGAGACCTCGTCTCCGAAGGGGACCTGCGAGGAGGGGATACTGGCCTAATGCTAGGCGAATTGGAGCTAAAGCAAGTTCCATGACAACTGACACTTCCTGTGGCCCCGAAGACAATGGAGCCGAGGATGTCGAAGCAGACTTTGCTATTTTCTCCAGTGGCTCCGAGGAGACTGATGGAGCTGGAGATCTCTTTTTTGATTTAGAAGATTTAGTTTTAGAGCTGGAAGCACTCTCCCGACCCTCCTTGAAGGAGGGTTTCAGAAGTCCCTTCAAAATCAATTTATTCTTCCTTTCCTGAAGAACTTATGGACTAAAAGCATGACAGAAGCTGCACGACTCCTGGAGATGAATCGCTCCCAGACAATATACACAGACGGAGTGTCCATCAGTAATGGACATTTTGTAACTGCACCTAGAGCACTTCTTGAAGCCTGAGGGCTTGTGCTCCTTAGTATCTTTGGACATAGTTAACCAACACTAATAAGGCACCAAGACAATCAAACACTGAATAAAAGGACCAACAGTCAAACAGTCACAACGCGGGAAAAAACTTCAACACACTAATACCACAAGATCTCTAAGTTAAACAATCGTTAGACACAAACACAAGGGAGAAAGGACTAATAATTCTAATTTAAATGGTACTTAGTCCCGGTAAACTTAAAAGACACAAAGAAAGCAAGGGGACAGACTAGATCCTCTAACTGAAACGGGCCTAGTCCGTTGGAAACAGCTAGTGGGATACCACAGAAAAAACTATCCAAACACAATTTTTTTACAAGACAAGACAAGAACACACAACAGCTATTAAAATAGCTTTTTGTTTGCAACAAATTTCTCTGATAAGGAAGAAAGGGTTCTTAGCCACAGCCAACAGCGAGACCACATCCGAGCTACACGAGCGGCAAATGAGATCTGGAGATAGAGAGCAGTGCATCATGGGATACCATCTTAGCCCAGCCAATAGAAAGACTTCGAGCTAAAAAAGTTTGGCCAAGTCGGTGCCGACATTCGGCTCCGAACCCACGGGTAAGAATGTAGGCGAGATTGGACTACATAACATCTTCTTTCTTCTTCTTCTTTTGGCTGTTCCCGTTAGTGGTTGCCACAGCAGATCAACTGTTTCCATTTCTTCCTGTCCCCTGCATCTTGCTCTGTCACACCAACCACCTGCATGTCCTCTCTCACCACATCCATAGTCCTTATCTTAGGCCTTCCTCTTTTCCACCTGGCAGCTTCATCCTTAGCATCTTTTTCCCAATATACTCTGCATCCCTCCTCAGCACATGTCCAAACCAACGTAATCTTGCCTCTCTGGCTTTGTCTCCAAACCTTCCAACCTGGGCTGACCCTCTAATATACTTATTCCTAATCCTGCCCATCCTCGTCACACCCAGTGCAAATCTTAACATCTTCAACTCTGGCACGTCAAGCTCTGACTCCTGCCTTTTTGTCAATGCCACTGTCTCCAACCCATATAACATAGCTGGTCTCACTACCCTCTTGTAGACCTTCCCTTTCACTCTTACTGGTACTCATCTGCCACAAATCACTCCTGACACTCTTCTCCACCCACTCCATCCTGCCTGTACTCTCTTCTTCACCTCTCTTCCACACTCACCATTACTCTGAACTGTTGATCCAAAGTATTTAAACTCATCCACCTTCGCCACCTCTACTCCCTGCATCTTCATCATTCCTCTATCCTCCTTCACACACATATATTCTGTCTTACTCCTGCTGACCTTCATTCCTCTTCTCTCTAGAGCATGTCTCCACCTCTCCAGGGTCTCCTCCACTTGTTCCCTACTCTCACTACAGATCACAATGTCATCTGCAAACATCATTGTCCACGAGGACTCTTGTCTGATCTCGTCTGTCAACCTGTCCATCACCATTGCAAATAAGAAAGGGCTCAGAGATGATCCTTGATGTAATCCCCCCTCCACCTTAAACGCATCTGTCACACCCACCGCAGACCTCACCGCTGTCACACCACCCTCGTACATATCCTGTACCACTCGTACATACTTCTCTAACACTCCCGACTTCCTCATACAATACCACAACTCCTCTCTAGGCACCCGGTCATATGCTTTCTCTAAGTCCACAAAGACAAAATGCAACTCCTTCTGACCTTCTCTGTACTTCTCCATCAAAACACTCAGAGCAAACATCGCATCTGTAGTGCTCTTTCCTGGCATGAAACCATACTGCTGATCACTAATCATCACCTCCCTTCTTAACCTAGCTTCCACTAATCTTTCCCATAACTTCATGCTGTGACTGGTCAATTTAATCTCTCTGTAGTTACTACAGCTATGCACATCACCCTTATTCTTAAAAATCGGTACCAAAACACTTTTTCTCCATTCCTCAGGCATCCTCTCACTTTCCAAGATTTCATTAAACAATGTAGTTAAAAACTCCACTGCCATTTCACCTAAACACCTCCATGCTTCCACAGGTATGTCATCTGGACCAACAGCCTTTCCATTCTTCATCCTCTTCATAGCTATCCTTACTTCCTCCTTGTTAATCCACTGCACTTCATGATTCACTATCCGCACATCATCCAACCTTCTCTCCCTCTCACTCTCTTCGTTCATTAGCCCCTCAAAGTACTCTTTCCATCTGCTCAACACACTCTCCTCGCATGTGAGTACGTTTCCCTCATTATCCTATGGAACATATTACAAAAAACGGTAGAATTATGACGAAATTGAAAATATTTTGTATGGAAATCATAAAATTAATGTTATGAACTCAGACGGAATTTACACATTACTCCAAAAGATACAATAACTGGGCTAGACTAGACAGGAATCATAATTCATGGGAACATGTGCTTCTAATTTAAAACTTTGACACACATTCAGTTTCCAAAAACTATTTCGGGGGGGGGGGGGGCTTGGATGGCAAGCTGAAAGCAGCAGAGTTCTTGAGCTATTTTTTCCTGACAGGATTTTTTATTGAATTTCACCAACAAAGACCTGAAACTACTAAAATCAGATTCTGGAGGTTGTAAGCTACAAGTTGGTGTAATTTTTAAGCTAAAATGTTCATATTTTCCTGTCAAACCTTTGAGGAGAAAGGACACTGAAACCACATTCACAAAGGAAGATGAGCACCTCCAAATTTTCTAAGCAAGAAATTCCACTGAAAAAGGAAATACAGGCAATCCTTACTACAGTTCAAGACTTGCTGGGTAAAATAGACAAATTAAACTTAAAAATCGACAATATAAAAGAAGATTCCACCAAATAACTTTATTAAATGAAGTCCTTAAACAACAAACTGCCCAGATTGCTGCTTTGGAAGATTCTGTAACAGATATATGCTACAGGTTAAAAGAAAGAGAAAAAAACATACACTTTCTTCTTCAAGAAAACACAAGATTCATTGAAAAGACAGACAACATTGAGAATAGAACCAGGAGAAACTACTTAAGAATCTATGGCATCCCAAAGTAGATGGAGGGGGACAGTATGTTTAATTTCCTTACTTCATGGATTCCTCAAATCCTAAACCTACCGGAAACACTATCCTTCAGGATAAAAAAAGTACACAGGCCTTTAACTACAACTTCTGTATCCAGTAAAAACAGCCGTTCATGATCTATTATTGTAAGATTTATCTCCACTCAAGACAAAGACCTTGTTTTAAGAAAGTACAGTTGTGTACACGTACCATAAATGTAGATGTTCGAGTGTATTCACTTTTGCAGTCAACATATTTGGATTATCCCAGCAGGGAGCCCTCGGCCGGCCCAAATACCAGAGACTTAGTATTTCTGCGCTGGTTGCTATCGCTTGAGGACTGACGTCAGGTAGTCAGTAGTATAAAGTCAGGCAGCCGCTGCCATTACATCAGTTTTTCTTGCCCTAACCTGTCAGGAGCCCCCAAAGTAGGAGGCCAGGTTCTGATGGAAGAACCCCACCAGTGGAAAATAGATACCAATATGTCTCTTGTAAGGAAAGGAGAACAACAAGGAAGAAAGGCAACAAAAGGAGAAAGAGAAAGAAAAAGGGGGATGGAGGGAGGGAAACCAAGACAGCAACAGTGAATACACTCGAACATCTACATTTATGGTAAGTATACACAACTGTACTATGTTCTTCATGTTTCACTGTTGCAGTCATCACATTTAGGTAGATTCCCAAAGCTGAGAAAATGGGTGGAGGCAGTCAGGGAAGCTAGGGGCTGGCTAGGATGCCCTGCAAGACTGCAGAGGCAAACCGTACCCTGGATTTGGAGAAGAGAGGCAGGTGGTAATGCTTGGTAAAAGTGTGAACAGATGTCCATGTGGCAGCCTCAAGGATGTCCCTGGTGGGGACTCCTCTGAGGAAAGCTGCAGAGGTGGAGGCTGCTCTGGTGGAGTGTGTCCACCAGAGCAGCCTCCACCTCTGCAGTTTTCCTCAGAGGAGGAGGCTGCTCTGGTGGAGTGTGTCCTAACCCCCTTGGGGGAGGCTTACCATGCTGTCTGTAGCAGATATGGATGCAGTGTGCTATCCATTTGGAAACGGTTTGCTTGGAGATGGATTTGCCTTCTGCCCCTGTAGCAAAACTAACCAGCAATTGATCAGGCTTTCTGAAGGATTTAGTCCTGTCCAAATAGTATCTGAGCTGTCTGTGCACATCTAGAGAGTGAAGAATCCTTTCCCCCTTGTTCTGGGGATTAGGAAAGAAGGTGGGAAAATTAATGGATTGGTTTTGAGCCACACTGGACACCACCTTGGGCATGAAGGATGGGTTAGTCCTGAGGGATACCCGGTCTGCATGGAAGATGATGAAGGGTTCCACAGCCATGACTGCTTGCAGCTCAGAGACTCTTCTGGCTGAAGTGATGGTCAGAATGAATGCAGTCTTCCAGGAGATAAATTTTAGCTCTCAGAAGAAGCTGGTTCAAAAGGAGGCAGGGTGAGCTTTTCTAAGACAAAGTTAAGGTCCGAAGCAGGTGTTGGTGCCCTTCTGGGGGGCCTCAAGTTGCTAGCCCCTCTGAGGAACTCTTTGTTCAAAGGATGTGAGAAAAGGGGCTGCTCAGTGGAAAAATGAGCAGAAATAGCAGAGGCATGAATTTTAATAGAGGAGAAAGAGAGACCACTGTGTAGTAGGTCAGCTAGGATGAGAGGGATGGAGGGCAGTGCTGTATTGGTCCCCTTAGCCTGGATCCAGGTGCAGAACCTTTTCCATTTGTGTGCATAAGACTTTCTGGTGCAGGGGCGTCTGGCCTCATGGATAACATCCAGAACCTGTTTACTGAGGATGGCAGACTGGTTAGGGAATAAGCCAAGCTGCCAACTTCAGTGTCTGCAATTGGGGATACATGAATTCCCCTTCCCTCTGGGTTAGGAGGCTTGGAATCTAAGGAAGATGCCATAGAAACAGCAGCGACAGGCTGCGCAGCAAGGGGTACCAGTGTTGGGGCCAGTCTGGAGCTATTAGAATGGTCCTTGGTTTTTCCTCCCTTATTTTGAGCAGTACCCTGGGGATTAGAGGTAGGGGAGGAAAGGTGCAGACTGAGAGAGGATGCCCCAGGGGAAGAACAGGGCATCCACTTTCCAAGCCATGCAGTGATGCTCCCTGGTGCAGAACTTGCTTAGCTGATGTTTGGTGTGGGAGGCAAAGAGGTCGACCTTCAGGGTTCCCCATTTCTGAGTTATTAGGATGAAGGTACTTCTGTTGAGCTGCCACTTGTGTGGGTC
This sequence comes from Protopterus annectens, assembly GCF_019279795.1. Lineage (NCBI taxonomy): Eukaryota > Metazoa > Chordata > Ceratodontiformes > Protopteridae > Protopterus > Protopterus annectens. Next base: position 1,299,635,615 of record NC_056741.1, read on the forward strand.
CAGAAGGTTTCTGCTTAACTGGTCTGCCAGGGAATTGAGAGAGCCTGGTAGGTATTGTGCTAACAGGTGTAGTTGCATGGAAGAGGCTGTGAGTCAAAGGGTCATGGCCAGCCAGCATAGAAGGTAGGAGTGAGTCCCTCCCTGCTTGTTGATGTACCACATCACAGTGGTGTTGTCTGTTTTGATCAGGAGAATCCCTAGAGAGAGAAGGGGTTTGAAAGCTATTAAGGTGTGCTGCACAGCCATCATCTCTTTTAGACTGATGTGCAGGGGGATTTGCTGTAGGCCCTGTATGCGCCTGCCATCCAAATGTGCTCCCCAAGCATAGTCTGATGCATCTGTGGTGAGGGTCTGGGCAGCAGGGTGTGGGGAAAAGGGTAGTCCCTTGTTGTGGCAGCATGCTGTTGCCCACCAAAGAAATTTGCTTCCGAGGCAAGGAATTATAGGTAGAAGGGTTTCCAGGTTTTGAGAGTGTTGACACCAAAGGCTCTTTAGGTACCAGTGAAGTTTCCTCATATGCAGTCTGGCATATGGAATGAGGAGTATGCAGGATGCCATGAACCCCAGAGCAAGCAGGATTTTCCTTGCAAAAAGCTGGGGCCTGGTGTCCAGTTGAGAGAAGTAGGTTGTCAGGAAATTTTGTTTCTCTGGTGTAAGGTATGCCATCTGAGATGGTGTGTCCAGACTTGTGCCCAGGAAGATTATCCTTTGGGTGGGCACCTGCTTTGATTTCTTTTGACTGTGTACCCTAGGGAAGTTAATAGGGTCTTTACAAAGGCCAGGTGCTTGAGCAGCTTTTCCTGGCTGTCTGCCTGAATAAGGCAGTCATCTAAGTAGGGATAAATCTGAATATTTCTTTGTCTGCAAAAGGCAATGGCCGGAGCCAGGCATTTTGTGAAAACTGTGGGAGCAGTAGATAAGCCAAAGGGAAGTGCAGAGAACTGAAAGTGTTGAGATCATGCCCTGAAGCGGAGATATTTCCTGCATGATTGCCTAATAGGAATGTGGAGCTAGGTCTCTTTTAGATCTAGGGTGGCTAGCCAAGCGCCCTTGGACAGCATGGGTAGCAGCTAATGGAGGGTGAGCATTTTGAATTTTGGGATCACAGGAAGGTGTTTAGAATGGATAGATCAAGGATGGGGCACCAGGTGCCCTCTTTTCTGGGCACCAGAAAAAGTCTGGAATAGAAGCCTTGGCCTATCTGCTCTGCAGGAACACGTTCTACTGCCCTCATAGAGAGCAGGGAATAGATTTGCTTTTGAGCCTCTGCCCACTGATTTGGTGGAAGTTCTGGGAACCCTTTTGGGGTTGAAAGGGTGTGGAAGGAGAATTTGTATCCCTGAGATACAATGTTCAGAACCCATTGGTCCTTGGTAATGGTGGCTCAGGTGCTTAAGTGAAAGGAGAGTTTTCGTGAGGGTGGGCAGAGGGGACGTTGGGCGGAGGTGAGTCATTGTGAGTTCTTACTATAAGGGGGTCACTTAGAACTCTCTCTTTTTTTTTTTTTTTTGAAGTGGAGGTAGTCCACTGCTTAGATCTCTGCATTCCCTGGGGCTGCTGTCTGGAGGGGGGGGGGTCTGTTTTCACAGGTTCAAGGCTGGGCCTGTTTAGTCGGAGCAGGAAAGGACCAGTGCTTGGAGGGGCAATGTCTGCTGAATCTAGGGGTCTGTACCTGTAAGAAATCATTTACTGTTTGCATAGATTTTGCATTTTCTTCCATCTTTTTTTAAGACTTCTTCTGCCTTAGTGCCAAATAGGTTATCTTTGTGCAAGGGGGGTATCCAACAATTTAGATCTGACATGGTCTGGCAGGGGTTGTTCCTTAAGCCATGCATGTCTTCTAATGACAGACCAAGTGACTGCTGCCCTGCAAGAAGCTTCTAGGGCGTCAAAACCACAGTGCAAAGTATGTCTAGTTACTTGACCTGCAGAATGCATTAAATCCTATAAATCTTTAGATTCTGCCCAAGCAGGAAAGGAATATTTTTTTTTGTTTAAGGAGTTCCAAAGTATGTTGCTGATATTTAAGCATATGGAACTGACCATTTAGTGCCCTGATACCAAGAGTAGCTGAGGTGTATACTTTTTTACCCCATCTGTCTAATGCTCAGGAATCCCTGTCTGAGGGTGTGGGATTCTTAGCAGAGATTGCTTTAATCCCTTTTGGCCCTTGAGAAATTACCACAGAGTCAACTGTAGGATTTTTGAAAAGGTATTTGTGTGAGTCAGGGACTCTGTAGTACCTCTCTGGTTTTCTGAGAGCAGGAGGTAGGGTGTCAGGAGTCAAGCCGGAATCAAGGAAAACACCATCCACCACATCCAGAACTGCGGTATGGCTAAGGGTCTGTGTTGTGGAAGATCTAGGAATTCCCTGAGTCTCTTATTAGACTGGGGGTAGTCCTGACTTTCCCACTGGAAATGCTCCCTTAAAGTAAGCAAGGTTTTCTCAAAGGAAAAATCCTCTGGGGTGAGGCTGAAGGAATGGAATCCTCTGCATCAGAATCCTCATAAGTGGAGAGGGGTTGCATGTATTCATATTCAGATGCATCAGAGTCATTTGACTCTTGTTCAGACAAAACTACAGGGGACAGATCTCTTTTCCTTTTTGAGGGGGTAGCTTGGCTTCCCCTGATAAGCATGATAAGGTCTTCTGCCATTTTAAGCATTTGAGAACTGAGGCAAGGAAGCAGGCATCTGAGAGTGGGTAGTTGGCTTCTTGGGTGTAGTTTGAACCCTGGCCCTAAGGAACTCGGTTGTTTTTGAAAGAGTGGTAGTCGTGAAAGAAGATGGTTTGTGTCGAGATTCGGTGGTGCGAAGGACATCCTCGGAAGACAGTGCCTGCTCAGCGGCTCCAGACCCATCAAAGGTAGAGACAACCGCAGGATCCTCAGATGAAGAAGAATTCTGGGCATACTGGACTCAGAAAGGGTCTCAGTAGCGGCTTGTGAATCAATTGAAGTGGGCATCAGGGGCTACGAAAGTGCCTCACTGAGTACCGGAGGACTGATGACTAGCTTAACGGAAGCGTTGTCGGTAGGTTTGGACTTGTGCGGTCTGTCTCTGTCTTTATCGTTATGCTTTTTCGGGAGATCTGCTGTCAGATGGCTTACTGAAACCATATCGGAATTCGAGGATAGTAAACGAAAATATCTGGCTACAAAAAGGGCCCAACGATGGATAGTTCTAGCGTTGAACAAAGTACAGAAGTGACAACGAGGGACGTCGTGGTCTGGGCCTAGACAAGTTATACAGTTAGAGTGGAACTCTCGGCGTGGTATTTGCTTTCCACAGGCGAGACAATTATTAACTTTTTCTGATATCGGTTAGTGCAAGAAAAAAGGATCCCCAATGGAGTACTTAGCTTTAGAAGACTTCAACTTCATTTCGGAAACGAAAACTCGGGTAGCGGCCGACCAGCACTTGTGTGAACTGATTCTGCTTCGGGGTCCACGGCAAAAAAGACTGATGCAATGGCGTCAGCTGCCTGACTTTATACTACTAACGACCTGATGTCAGTCCTCAAGTGACAGCAACCGACGCAGAGATACCAAGTCTCTAGTATTCTGGCTGGCCAAGGGCTACCCTAGCAGGGATAACCCAAATGTAATGACTGCAGCAGTGAAACATGAAGAACATCTGCCTGGTCGCTTGCTCTATTAAAAATTGGTAACCAAAACGAAGAATCAAAGCGCAACTCATTTTTCCAGCAAGAATAAGACTATCCTTGCCAGAAGGAAAGAAAACTTTTGACTTTCTCGAAGAAGCATCCACATTTGTCCAAAAAAAGAACCTTTGATTCTTCAATGAACTTAAAAAGATAAGCCTCAAAAATGGAGTGGACTATTAAAGAAAAAAAGAAACCCATGCAAGTTTTTGTTTTCTCCCTTCTAAATAATGTGGAATCATACACAGAAGGTAATGTATTTTTTTTTCTCGCTTATTATCTCTCCCACAACAATGCTAACTTTATAAATAAAATATATTACTCAAAATTCAAGTAAATCAAAATCTTATCCAACTGCAAACTACTATTTTATACTTTTATCACTTTATATACAAATACTAAATTTTAAGCTATAGACATACACACTTACACCAATGACTAATTCTTTCCAAACCTTAAAAACTACTTACTTACCCTCTTATCAGAAATCGGATGACACAAAACTAAATTCCAGGACTGCACTACTGTGGGGAAAAGGGCATACACCTTTTACTTACCTGACAGTACTATACATACTGCCAGTACTGCTGGGAGCGCACAAAACATCCGCCATATTAGTTTAGATACTTCACACAAAAATGTAGAGACGTACCCACATTTAGAAACACTACAACACTACTTTCTACACTACTATTAGTATTCTGACAGTCGGCACTTTAAGTTTTTATTTTTTTTTTTTAATCACAAGCAAGTCACTGGTGAAGGGAAACAGATATGTCTACGGCTTAAACTTCAGTATTTTGAAATTCAGCATTGTAAGCTTTCAGCACAATGAGAGTCAAATGAGTTTTCAGTATTTTGAAAAATGGGTAGTCGTCTTAATCAAATGAAATTCAGTATTTTGAGTTTTCAGTCATGTGAAGTAGACCCCCTGAGACAGCTTCAAGTCTTTTCAGGATATAAAATTAATGAAGATAAAAAAAATGCCACATACGTAAACTATATAACCACACATGAAATGGTTCAGCACTAGCCATATTTATGAGGACACATCAAAATGAAGTATTTAGGAATATGGATTAAGAAGCATTCTATTATGGCAGCTAAGGATATGTAGGAAGAGACTAAACAAAAGATAATAAAAAAATTGAGAAACTGGAAGCTCTTGTCTTCGGATATGGATAGAAAGATACAAGCAGTGAAAATGTTTTAGTCCCTTTAGTTTTATATGTAAGTTAAGCCTATTTTTATCACTCAGATGAGAAGCTGTGGGCAGTAATTAATAAAGAGTTGAAGTATTTTATCTGGGAGGGCAAAAGGACAAGGATCAAGTGGGATAAATTGATCCTTCCAATGGGATAGATTAGGATTACCCACTTTGAAAGGATAATTTACAGCTACATAGTTAAGTCTCATATAAACAGCACCAACATTAAGCTACAATTCAAAGTGGAAGGGGATGATTACAAAGCAGGGTGGAAATTCAAGAAACAAGGAGAGAGTGGGATTTTGGATGCAGATCTTTAAAGAGAAAGTACAGTTGTGTACACTTACCATAAATGTAAATGTTCAAGTGTATTCACTGTTGCAGTCCTGACTTGTGGGACTTCCTGCTGTGAAAGCCCTTGGCTGGCCCGACTACCGCAGTAAAAATCTCTCTCCTCCCAAGGCTGGCAGGCACCCTACCCTGACGTCAGTATATTTGGGTATAAAGGGAGCCAGCCGCCACCATGACATTAGTTTTTTCTTGACCCTTAGAAGGTAGGAGCCCCCAAGATGAAGCATAAGCATGGGACAAAGTTAGAAAAGGGGCCTACACTGTGAACACCCAGGGGGGTTCTGTGGTTAGTGAAGAGAATAGAAGCAGACTACTACTGTAGGCAAAACTGGGGGGAGGGGAATGCAACAGTGAATGCACTCAAACATCTACATTTATGGTAAGTGTACACAACTGTACTATGTTCTTCGTGTTTCACTGTTGTAGTCCTGACTTGTGGGATGATTCCCAAAGCTGAGATGAGGGTGGAAGGACAATTACGGGGAAGAGAGGAGTCCCTGTAAGATGGCAGTGGCAAATCCCTCTCTAGACTTGGAGAAGGCAGATAAGTTATAATGTTTGGTAAAGGTATGCACAGATAACCAGGTAGCAGTTTCCAAAATGCTTTTGGTAGGTACTCCTTTCAGGAAGGCAGCAAAGGTAGAAGTGGCCCTATTAGAGTGAGTCCTTACAGTTGCAGGAGGCCTTTTGCATGGTGGCTGTAACAAAAGGAAATATAGTGAGAGATCTGCTTGGAGGTAGTTTGTTTGGAGACTAGTTTCCTTCAGAGCCAATGACAAAGGACACAAAGAGTTGGTCTGATTTCCTGTAAGATTTAGTTATGTCATGATAGTAGCAAAGCTGTCTGTGTACATCCAAGGAGTGAAGGATTATCTCCCTCCCCTGTTCTGAGGCTTGAGGAAGAAGGTGGTCCAAGAAGTGTATGGCTTGATTCAAGGATGTGTCTATGACCACTATGAGCAAAAATAGCAATGGATAAGTCCCCACTACTAAAGGTGTCTCAGAACAAAGTACAAACAAGGCAAAGAGATACTGAGTACACCACCATGATTAAAATGTTACAACTTTAATAAACAAATTAAAAAACTCACCAAAACTGTCACAAAAGTTTAAAAGCAGATGAAGCATCAAATGATAAGCGCTTTCGGCAGGGTTGCCTTCTTCAGACCATAACTTTCTGTGCTTCATTCCACATCCTTAAACAAGGATTCACCAATCAGGTTAATTCCTTCATTACTAGTTCCTCCTACCACAGACTTGCCTGGAGGTAAGCAAGCCTCCATTTTTAGCCAATAGAAAGACATTTCTGCTTCAGAATAGGTTTCAGTGGAACCATGGCATTTAAGCCTGGGGGCAGTTGGCTCTTGAGTTGTTTATCCACCCAATTTCACGAATCTACATGCTGTTGTGAACATCCACAGCTCTATGCCCTATTGGCACACATTCTATAGCTTTAAAGCTAAAGTAATGGGTTGAGTTTGAGTTAATGTGAGATGCCAGTGAATTTTTCATATCCTTCTGTCGAATATCTCGTAAATTACATAAAACCCTGTCTTTCCAGTGTTGATCAGTTTTGCCTATGTAGAAACAAGGGCAAAGGTGACAGCATGCTAGATATACAAGATGTTCACTGTTGCAAGTAGCTTTGACATTAAATATATAGCTCTTGCCTGTAACTGGATGGATAAAAGTGTTACTGTTATCTATGAATTGACAGGCTTTGCATCTTCCGCATTGGTGAGTACCTTGTCTCAAAATGTTGACATTTTGCTGAGGAAAACCATCTTTACTATAAAGAAGTCTTTTGATATTTTTCTTATTTTTGAACGTAAACCTTGGTCTTTCTCCTACGAGGCATTTTATTATAGCATCTTCAGTCAAGATAGGCCAGACCTTTTAATGACATCACATACCTTTTGATGGTCAGTGCTGAAGGTGAGAACACAATTCAGATTATTTCCTTCAAAATGCCTTGTATCTTGTCGTGTACTCAATGTCACATAGTCAGTACTACACCTAGGGAAATAAGGATGTCCTTACGTTCATCTTAAGGTTTCTGGATGGATTTTAGCTGTCAGGTCATCTCTGTTGTAGCCCCTGTTGTATAGATTTACTTCTATTTGCCTGCATTCCTTCTGGAATGTATGATCATCTGTACATAACCTGGAGATCCATATCAGTCGATTCTCATAGATGTTCCTGTGGACAAATCCAGGATGCATACTGCTTCTATGCAAAAAATGGTTCTTCCAAGTGCTTTTCCTATCGACACTTGTACTTATTCCATTAACTTGATCTAAATTTAGGCATATGTCTAGAAAGTCTATTACGTCCCAAGATTGTTGAAGTGTAAATTTCAAAAATTCTGTAGTGGTTTCAAGGTACTCAGAGAAAGACTTGAGCTGAGCTTCATTCCCATTTAAAAGAATAAAAATATCGTCCACAAAACGGCCATAATAAACAATATTGGTAAACCAAGGGTTCTTTCACACAGAACATGCGTTGATTCCCATTGTGCCAGTACTATGTCTGAATAACTATAGGCACATGGATGCCCATGGTTACACCCCATATTTGCCAATAATAAGTACTGCCATATGAGAACACATTGTTCTCCAAGATTAGTTCGAGTAAGGAACATATCAGGTTAGCGTTCAATCCCAGTGGGGTTAAAAAATCTCTGACTACTTCAATCCCATAAGACAACAGTGAACATCTTGTATATCTAGCATGCTGTCACCTTTGCCCTTTTTCTACATAGGCAAAACTGATCAATGCTTGAAAGACAGGGTTTTACATAATTTACGAGATATTCAACAGATGGATATGAAAAATGCACTGGCATCTCACATTAACTCAAACTCAACCCATTACTTTAGCTTTAAAGCTATAGAATGTGTGCAGATAGGACACAGAGCTGGGGATGTTCACAACAACATGGAGATTTGTGAAATTGGATGGATAAACAACTTAAGAGCCATCCACCCCCAGGCTTAAATGCCATGGTTCCACTGAAACCTATTCTGAAGCAGAAACATCTTTCTATTGGCTAAAAATGGAGGCTTGCCTACCTCCAGGCAAGTGACTGACAGTCTGTGGTAGGAGGAACTAATAATGAAGGAATTAACCTGATTGGTGAATCTTTGTTTAAAGGAGAACAACGGAATATTAAATTCTAGTACACAACCTGATGTCTCCTTGCACCCCTGTTAACTAATCCTGCGCAAATAAATCTCCACTGCCGCTTTACAAAAATATTTATCCCAGCGTTTCAACTCCTAGCCATCCTCTCCTTCCGTACTGTTTCAGTGTAAGTTTGAAAAAGAAAATGTCCTGCCTTTGAAACCACTGTACTTGTCTCGTAAAATCTGACGTCACATCTACTACACTTCTGTGCAAGTTACGGGTACTTTCGTGTAGCAGTCTTTAGCAGTAGCCTTTGTACCTCCCACAAGGTGATGTCAGAGCCTGCTTGTCCAACCCACTCCACTGACCCAATAAATCTCCGCATCTGCTGTATGGAACTCCCTTTCTCGGAAGTGAAAACTGTCGAGAACATTTGAGCGAAGGACTTCAGCATTACCTGTATTATTGCATTCTGCTTACTTGGATCTAAGGTGAGTTTATTGCAGTATTTAATTTAATTCCTTACTGTTGTGCTGCGATTTTTATTTTAGATGCATTGGAATGGTTTATTTATTTTTTTTTGTGGTCGCCGCGTGTTTGTTGTTGTTGAACGGAGGTGCAGAGCTCTGTTGGATGGCTGCTGTGTTGTGTGTATGTGTTGATGCGTTCGGGCTGCGTGTTTGTGAATTTAGCTGCAGTAGGAATGTTTAATTTTGTTTTTTTTTTATATTTGTGGTCTCCGCGTGTTTAAGTTGCTGAACGCTAGGTTGGATGGCTGCTGGGTTGTGTGTATGTGAATGTGCTTGTTTAGTGGGTTGTGTGTATGTGAAAGCTAGTTTACTTGCTGTACCTTAAAGTCCGATTGTGTGTGTGAATGCATCAATTGAGGGTGTATGACTGGTGCCGTGTTTAGCATGTTTGGGTAATCGCTACTCCCATTTATGAGCCCAAATGTGTTTTCTGTGTGTGTGTGTGTGTGTGTGTGTGTGTGTGTGTGTGTGTGTGTGTGTGTGTGTGTGTGTGTGTGTGTGAGATTTTGCACTCGTTGCAAAGTCTGATGTGCATGCCTGTGAATGTGATGTGAATGCCTGGTGCCGAGTGAATGTGTTTTTTCATCCTTCGAAATTGCTGGCGTTTTTTTTTTTTTTTTTTTTTGCATTTAAACAGTAACTACACGCACGCAGTTTATACATGTACACGCCATCGACCGCGTGTGTTCTGTTTTATCTAATTCTGATAAAGTCCGTGTTTCAGATGAGGAAGAAAGTGCTTAATAAATTGTTGGTTCATTCAGTGTACAATGTGCTTTTTTTATATTGTTACACAAGATGTTATTTTGCCAATCCATGTTACAAACTGAACTAGAAAAAAAAATCTAAATTTTAAAATGTTCCAGTAGACTAGGCAGTTAAGTTCCCCTTTAAAATTAACCGTACAAAAACCTTCTTGAGCTTGCAGAATTCATAGATCCTTCAACAACAAGCTATTATAACACGTACTACTATTCGGAACATTGAAGTTACTCTGAGGATCACAGTGCAAACAATATTTGACATCACTATTCAAATATGGCAAAAACAGCTTCATATAGAAATATTTAAAGTGCTCCACTGTGGGTAAGTAAGGCTGCAGAAAGATTAAAATAAATACTACTAAATAAACTAAATGGCCTCTGTGTAACCTATGCATATAGAGTGTTTGCCCTCTTGATAACACTACTATACAAGTCATAACAGAATATCCTAAAGTGAAGTTCTAAGTTAAACTGCTACCATGATAGCTGATGGTAAATACTATGCCAACTACAGGAAGATCAAATCAATGGGCATTTGATGTCACTATTTGTCAATAGCAGGGGAGACCTACATGTCCTGGGCAGCTCCATTGTTAACAGGAAATATTTTAGCAGAGAAATGCTAATCTGAGTGCCACATTGCTGGAAACAGGAACATGCCAGAGGACACTGTCTGTACCTGTAGTCATACAATTACAGTGACAATGACAAGACATTATAAGCATTCATATTTGTTCTGTACTGATTATTGCAGTGCATTCCAGCACAAAGTAGTGATCGTGTATGTCTTTGCACATCCTGCTCTCTTCCACTTGTATTATCTGCAGAGATAATGTGCTAACTACAGTTTTGTAGATGAAGGAGAAAATACTGTGTTTTGCTAAATACTTTTGCTGCCTGCCTGCAAATGTGTTTTCCAGGCATCTTCTTGAGGGACTGATTGGTTAGGTTAAAGGGGAGGAATTCATATAGAATAATAAAACAATGTTTCTCATGCATTTTCAATAAAATTAAGACGACATTGCTAGCTCATTCCAATTTCGGACATTATACTAATCAAAATTGCAGTCCTATCTCTCTCTCTCTCTCTGTCACTTGGGCACAAACACATGTACATGCCCTCATTCATCCCCTACTGTTTGCTGTTGTGTTTTCAATAAACTGAACACAAGTATATTGGGTATTGAGGGTTATACATAAAAATAAGTGCAAAACAACATGGGTTAGAGCAACTAAAACAAAAATCAAAACAAAGATAAAAAAAGAATAGAATCAGTAAATAACATGTAGTTCTAATAAACATTTCAGAAAGTCTATGTGTAAAACTGACCAGCTTAATGTTGACAAAAATGGGGCGCAAATGAAGAGTTTTATTCAATGGATCAAAAGCACAGCTGGTCGAATGCTTTCAGTTGTGTCACAACCCAGAGAAAAGAAAAGGATTTTGAAAATGTTGGCCATATAATCAAAAGGTGTGGTTTCTAAGTGGTTCAAAATTGCAGTACAGCTGGGACTGGAGATATGCCCTTTACCCACTGTTTTGGAGTTGGTATATATAAAGTGGCAGCAGTGTGGGGGTAAGGTCACCCACATGGAGGATGCAGGGGGATCCCCCCGTAAAAAACAATGCTAGGTATTATGGTGCATATGCTGGTGTGTATGTGCTTTGAAGTTGGAGTGTTGGGGTTTATATGATGTGAGTATGTGTTTGTGTGGGTGAGAGATAAAGAATGTTATTGTGTTTTGCAGTCTGTGTGTCTGTGCTTGCATGTGTTTGTGTGTGTGTGTGTGTGTGTTTGTCTGAGTGTCAATAAATTATGGAGATGTGGTTGTTTGAGTGTCAATGGATTATGTAGATGTTTGAGCAGCGTAGTACACCTCTCAATGTCTTAGTGCAATAAATCTGGACAAAGCCTAAAATAATGGGGGAAACAAAGGCTCAAAATAGGGACAGATTTTACATATTGTTCTTATAAAATTAGAAAGTTACCATAATAACAGGATTTGTGTTGGCATGTACTTTCTGAAGGACATGAAGTCTGAAACGTAAATGTATGCCATTATTCAGTGACTTCAGTCCTCACTGATTTGCCTGAAAACCACAAAATTTTATGAGGAACACACCAAAAATATGAGGCAAAGATATGGACATTCTGTGAAAATCTGGACAGTTGAGAGGTGTGATAGTATGTGATGAGGTGCATGTTTGTGTGTGAGATGAGTTTTTTTTTTTAGTCACTTACATTGGGTAAAGTAAATCACTGTCTGTAAAATATTACATGCATTAGCCAGTCTAAACTACAAGGTGGTACTGAAACTGTGCTTCATCTCATTAATCTTCATTCAGGCCAAGTTACTGCAATAAGCAACCAACTCTGCATACATGTTGAACACATGCATATTCTGGTTAGTTCACCTATATGAGAAAAGCATAAAGTGTGTTTCTTATAGTATGTCATCATATAAACACACACACACACACACACACACACACACACATATATATATATATATATATATATATATATATATATATATATATATATATATACATTCATACTCTGGTGGATGTCTGTTGGGAAATTATTTTGCAGAGCATTAGGTCATTGGAACTGCATGGATGAACAACTCCTTACCTTCATATTCATTTCAAACATGATGAATGTATAAGTTCAGGTTAAAAAAATATACATTTTATATGTTCTAGAAGTCGTCTCATAAAACTTTAACTGACAGAAAAAATATCCTACTAGTTCATTTACAGTTTACTGGCAAATGTGTATCTGCCAGCTAATCATTTTTGGGAAACCTGTTTTATGTCACCATACACTGTGATTCTGAACAAATATTATCTTAGATAAGCTAAACTACATTGTAACATCTGCAAGCAAAAAAGAAATCTCATTTTCTCCAAAATGTCACTTTGTTCATGTAAAATGATGCCAAAATAAGCACATATGTCCTGCCTTTCTTATGCTTGTGAGTTCCTAGTTCCCTCACCATTATGTCTAATTCTGTCATGTTTGCTCTTAAAGCTAGGAACAATCATATCAAATGGAATAAATATTATCAGGCAGTGCAGGAGAGCTGCAAGAAAGGCTGGCAGAATACCATGACATCTAGAAAGAGGCATAGCCAGTAGAAACCTAAACGTTATATTTTTTCATATAGAAAGCTGGTAACATATGGTCTGGATTACTGTGTACAGTTTGGGAGACATCTTCATTCTCAGGACACAGACTGGACAGGGGCAGGTATTCATAGGTTTATAGGTTCATAGGTAGGTAACTAGGCTATCGGCCCAAGGGCCTAAGTAAGCCTAGCCAACAAGGTTCCCTGGCTTTCGCCACCCAAGAATGTTATTTTCCTGTGCCCCTGTCGAGCAGAGCAACAGAAGTGATCCCCAGGGTAAATTTCCTATTTCCCATCCACTCATCAAGATTTTTCTTGAAGAGTGGTAATGAGGAATTCTGCTTGACATAGATGAGTAGTTTGTTCCAGAGTATGGGAAGTCTGTGGGACAGGACTCTATCCCTCCAGCATGTTCTGTTTATTGTGGTGACAAGGTTTAGGTCCCTAGAGCATGTAGCTCCGAGGGATTGGGATTTCTTTAGGTGTAGCATGTCCAACAGCTCTGGGTTTGACATAGCTTTGTATGTTAGGCAGAGATCACCTCTGAGTAGGCTATATGCTATGGAGTAAAGCTGGAGTTTTTTGAGATGGTCAGCGTAGGGCATATGTTGAGGCCGGTAATCCTCTAGGTGAGGTACGTTTGCTGCCTTTCCAGCTGTTGCAGATGTCTTGTGAGGTACATCCCAAAAGGGGCGTTGTACTCTATAATGGGTCTAATGAGTGATGAGTAGAGGGGAACAATGACCTCTTTTTTTCTGGATGAGAACCCTTTCATGATGAGGTGTGCCATGTAGAAGGATTTCCTGACTACTGTGGTGATGTGATTATCAAAGGAGAGACTACTGTCCACCTGGGTTCCAAAGTCTCTTATCACACATTCGGCATTAAGTAGACTGCCACCTATATGGTACTTCATGGGTACAGAGCTTTTACCAAAGGGGATGACAATGCACTTTTTGGCATTGAGCTTGAGACCATGGCCCTGACACTAGGCGTCTGTCTCAGTGAGATCCTTCTGTACTATGTCCACATCGTTTGGGGACTCGACTATGAATCCTAGTTTGCAGTCATCTGTGAACTTCATTAGCCAGATACCTTCTGTGTTAGCCTGTACTTCAGAGAAGTATATACAAAACAGGAGAGGACCCAGGCTAAACCTTGTGGCACTCCACTTGTCACTGGTTTGAAGTCAGATTTGAGTCGGCAACTTTTACAGTGTGGGTTCTGTCAGTGAGCCAGTTGGCAACCCATCTTGTGACGTAGGGATTTATACCTAACTTAATGAGTTTATCTATAATTCCAGAATGGGGGATGGTGTCGAAAGCCTTGGCGAGGTCAAGAAAGGCTGTGTGAACCACCTTACCCTCATCTACGGCTTTGGTGACTGCTTCAAAGAAGTCGATCAGGTTCAGGAGGCATGATCTTCCTTTTACAAACCCAAACTGAGTGGGGTCCAAAATTTGGAGGTTATCAATGTCTTTGTTTATAAGTTTGATGATGATATGTTCCATGGCCTTACAGACCAGGCTCATCAGGCTAATAGGGCAATAGTTCCCAGGGTCCGTGGTGGCTCCCCCTTTGTGGAGTGGGATAACTGTTGCTGTGCGCCATTCAGTGGGCACAAAGCCTGATGGGAGGCTATGATTGAACATAATGCTTAGATAGGGAGCCAGTTTGTTATGAAGTTTGTGTAAAACGCAGCCTGGGATGTTGTCGTCCGATCCCATGGATGCTGTGTTCTTGGCTTTAGAGAGTGCAGTTTTTACCTGCATTGTGATTACAGGGACTCTGCATTCTTCCGGTATAGATATGGGCCCTTTAGGGGGTGAGAGGGGGGTAAGGTTAGCACTGAAGCTATCTGCCAGGATGTTTGCAATATCAGTTGGTTCTGTAATTTTCGTACCATTGTGCTGTAACTCAGAGTAGATCTGGGTGTTGCCATTGAGTTTCTTAACATAGCTATAGAATGCTTTGTGGTTGCCCTTAGAATCAGTGGTGATTTTGTTTTTGTAGGTAGCTTTGGATGGTTTTATGAGAATTCTCAACAGTTTCTTCCTTCTGTTGTAGAGTTTGTTTATGGCAGAGGACCACCAGATTGGCTTCCTTTTTTGGAGGATAAGATCTTGGTTCTGTTAGGAATAGCTCGATCCATGCACTCATGTAAGTGCTTATAGGGTGCGTATGTGTAGGATTCAGCAGTCGTAACTGAATTGTCCTTCTGCATGGGTGTCATGAAATTTGCTACTTCCGTCCTAAGAAGCATGAAGTTGGCTTTGGAGAAATATTTTACAGTGGTTTCCTTAATGAGGGATGGAGGAGGGATGTGGATATCTAGGGTGATTAGCTAATGATTGGATCTGACCAGTGAGGAGTTGACTTCAGGTGTGGAGCACTGGTCACTCATGCTGGTAATGACTAGGTCTAGCATATTGTTACCCCTGGTGGGGGTGAGGATAAGTTGATCCAGGGCATTGGAATTTATGAATTCCAGAAAGCGTTGAGTGAAGGAGTTGATACATAAGTAGTTTTCCCAGTTAATGGTGGAAGTAGCTGAAATCACCCATTATTAGGGTGTTTGGTTGAACCCTAATATTTTCCAGTGTATCAAGAAAAGAGGAGTGAGAATCCTGGAGCATGGTGGGGGATCTGTAGCAAGCTACAATTTGGATTGCAGTTTTGCCCAGAGTTAGTTGTACTTGGATAATCTCAGATGCATTATGCTGAGCAACTAGCTTGGAGGTGTGGATATCCTTAATGAATATGGACACACCTCTGCCTTTAGTGTTGGTCCAAGTTAGATGGCCGAAAGGTGTGGTATGAATTATAGTCTGGTAATGCAGGGGTGGTCTCTGCAGCCTTAAATCAGGTCTCAGTCACTGCACAGACATCGATGTTCTCCATTTTAAGGAGTGCCTCGAGTGAGTGCATTTTGAGGTTTAGACTTACAGCATTGAGTAGCATTACCCTCAGTTTTTGCTTGCCTGTATCTGTTACTGTGGTGAATTTGTCATTTGAACCTTGCCTAAAAAAGGCACTATAGGGGCGGTAAGAGCCTTGGCTAGTATCTGGAATCCCAGGGGCAACAGGTGCAGGCCATCTCTGGCAAAGCATCGTGGTCTGTTGACTATGTCATTCCAGGCAGACAGATACTGGATCCCCTTAGAATGACACCAGAAGCTTAGCCAGTTGCTGAAGTCAGTCATTTTGTCCTTGTACTGGGGTATCTTTCTGGGTGATGGCAGGATGCTACTCAGGGCTAGGGTCATACCTGCCTGGGCTACAAGATTGGAGAGCTCTTCCATGTCTCTTTTCATGTAGTCCAGGCAGGTACATCTCAGGTCATTCACACCAACATGGACAATGACAGAATCATATTTATGCTTGTTGTGGAGTGACCTGAGTCCGTGGTTTATGTGGTGGATCCTGGCACCTGACAGACAGCTGACAGTAACCTTCTCCTTGTTTAGCCTGATGAGTGGACATCAGTGTGCCTGACTATAGAGTCACCTATGACTAGTGTGTTGGGTACGTTGTTTTGCCTTATTGGCTGTGGTTGAGAGGCACACTGAGTCTGTGGGCTGTGTCATTTGGGTTGTGTTGGGGAGTGGAGGTTGCTTGCGTTTCTGCTTTGGAAGTGTCTGTTGCTTGGGCAGATTATTTTTGAGAGCCTCCGTGAATGTTTTTGTGTTTCTATATGTGGTTTTTGGTGGTGTAGGTTTACTGGGACTATGTGATGAGTGTGGTGCAAGTGTTTACCTTCTCCTCTTGACTATCAAGTTCAGTCTTGGTAAGAGAGAGCTTTGCTTCCAGTTTGGCTAGATGAGTACATCTCTCACAGGTTGTAGTGTTGGGTGATAGGAGGAGAGGGTTGTCTGTATACATGAGGCAATTGCTACATTGCCCCAAGATGTCCAGATTCATCAGGTAGACAGGTGAGAGCACTGGAAGCTGACCCTTGGACATGCCTGAATACAAAACTATTTACTTTTAGATAAGTGAGGATAGTAAGTACAGGAGCTGTTTTTCCTCTAGGCAAATGAGGAAAGTAAGTACTAAAACTGTTTTCCTGTATGTAATGAGGAAGGTTGAGTGCTGTAGTAATTTGTAGCTTACTCAGTGCTTACAACAAGTTATGAACAAGCGCTGAGCGTGAGGAAGCAAATTCAAGTGCTAAAATGAAGAAACTGGCTAATTCTAAGGGAAAAACTAAAGAGCAGACTTTATGGCACCGGGAATTGTTTAACCCTAGTTAAACAGTGCTGCATGATGCTCAAACTTGGACAAATCCACACTAACATGGGTTTTTAACTCGGAAAGTTGAAAGGGATAGAAATCAGCCCAACATGGCCGCTAAGGTTCAATTTCAGAGCTGGAAACCACTCCTCTTGTGACAAATAGGTTGTTCAATGCTTACCACTCTCACTGATAAGCAGAAAGACTTCCCACTACCACAACAAGGTCTGGACAACTTAAGGTTACCATACGTCCGGGTTTCCCCGGACACATCCTCTGTTTTGGGCTCCTGTCTGGGCATTTTTTTGAAAATTCTGCGATTTGTCCGGGTTTTAAAACCTGGACAAATCGCAGAATTTTCAAAAAGCAGACATCCCTATTTCAGAGTTTTTTCTCTTTTGTTTTTTTTTTTTGATTGGCTCATATATGAACCAATCAAAAAATGGAGCTCTGTTCAATGTGGAACTGCTTGATGTTCCGCATTGAACAGAAGAGGGTCCACTGTGCGCATTTTTGATTGGCTCGTATACCGGTATATGAGCCAATCAAAAAGCGGAGCTCTGTTCAATGTGGAACTGCTTGATGTTCCACATTGAACAGAAGAGGGTCCGCTGTGCGCGTTTTGATTGGCTCGTATACCAGTATATGAGCCAATGAAAAAGCAGAGCTCTGTTCAATGCGGAACTGCTTGATGTTCTACATTGAACAGAAGAGGGTCCACTATTCAAAGTTTTGATTGGCTCGTTTACCGGCAAATGGGCCAATCAAAAATCCCCAAAACGGACCTTTATTTTTTTTTTTTTTTTTTTTTGTGCTCTTCAACTAAGAGTAGAAAGAGGCGAAAAAAATATGTGCTGCTACCAAAAAAAGTCTTTAGTTTTAGTCCTACAAGAGTAGGTTCATAGGTTCATACTAGGCTATCTGCCTTAGGGCATTTATAAGCCTAGCCAGAGTGTGTTTGGCTTTCGCCACCCATTTTAAATTAATTTTGCTATGCCCTTTTTTGAGGTTAGTATACTGTGCCTCTGTCTAACAGTGACACAGAAGTGATACCCGGGGTAAACCTACGATCTCCCATCCACTCATCAAGATTCCTCTTGAAGAGAGTCAATGAAGGACTCTGCCTAACCTGGACTGGGATTTTATTCCAGAGTGAAGGGAGAATCTGGGTTATGAATCTGTCCCTCCAGCATGTCCTATTTATTTCGGTGCTGAGGTTCAAGTCTCTCGAGCGCGTAGCTCGATGGGATTTGGATTTTCTGAGGTGCAGCATGTCCATTAATTCCGGGTTGGACATGGCTTTATACGTCAGGCACAGATCGCCTCTGAGCAGGCGGTATGCCACTGGGAAGAGCTGACGTTTCTTTAACCGGGCAGCATATGGCATCTGTTTGAGCCCTTTGATCCTCTTGGTGAGGTACTTTTTGGGGTCTTTCCAGTTGCTGCAGGTGTCTGGTAAGGTACATCCCAAAAGGGGCATTGTACTCAATTATGGGCCTGATGAGGGATGAGTAAAGAGGCACGATGACCTCCCCTGATCTAGATGTGAATCCCTTCATGATTAGGTGGGCTATATAAAATGTTTTTCTAACCACTTTGGCCACGTGGTTGTCAAATGAGAGATTTCTATCAATTTGGGTCCCCAGGTCCCTAATTACTTCTTCTGTACTTAATGGATTACCACCTATGTGGTAATTTGTGGGCACTTTGTTTTTGCCAAAGGGGATGACTATACACTTTTTGGCATTTAGCTTGAGGCCATGGCTCTGGCACCAGTTGTCTGTTTCTATGAGGGCCTTTTGGAGGATGCTTGTGTCGGCTGGAGAGTCGATTATGTCACCCAGTTTGCAGTCATCTGCGAACGTGGTCAGCCACAGTCCTTCTGTGTTGGCCTGTACCTCCGAGAAATATATACTGAACAAAAGAGGTCCCAGGACTGAACCTTGTGGGATGCCACTTGTAACTGGTTTGGAGACTGACATGGCTCCAGCAATTCTAACCATGTGGGTTCTGTCCTTGAGTCAGTTTGCAACCCATCTAGTGACATAGGGGTTTATATTTAAGCTGGTGAACTCATCTATAATGCCCGAGTGGGGTATTGTATCGAAGGCTTTTGCAAGGTCCAGGTAGGCTGTGTGGACCACCTTCCCCTCGTCAATGGCCTTGGTGACTGTTTCAAAGAAATCAGCCAGGTTTAAGAGGCAGGATCTGCCCTTAACAAAGCCGAACTGGGTAGGATCCAGTGTCTGTAGGTCCCCAATATCTTTATTTGAGGTCCATGATGATCCTTTCCATAGCTTTGCAGACCAAGTTAGTCAGGCTTATGGGGCGATAGTTTCCAGGATCCGTTGAGGCACCACCTTTGTGGAGAGGGACCACTGTTGCTGTACGCCACTCTTTAGGTACATATCCTGTAGTAAGGCTGAGATTGAACAGTAGTTTTATGTTTGGGTTTAGCTCTTCTTGGAGTTCATGTAGGACACAGCCCGGGACACCGTCTGGTCCCATTGATGCTGTGTTTTTTGCTTTAGAGAGGGCAGCTCTTACCTGAGCATCTGAGATGTCAGGGGGGCAGCACTCTGCTGGGATAGATATTTGCCCTTTGGTGGGGGTTTGCACTGAACCTGTCAGCTAGGATGTTGGCAATGTTTGTGGGTTCAGTGTATTTTTTGTCATTTTGGACTAATTCTGAGCATATCTGGGAATTCCCACCCAGGTTCCTAACATAACTAAAGAAAGCCTTGTGATTATCCTTAGTGTCCTGTGCAATTTTTCTCTCGAAGCTGGCCTTAGACGATTTTATGAGTGCCCGTAGTTTTTTGCTAATACTGATCAGAGATGCCTTCCCTTTTTGGGATTTTGCTCTATCATGTAGTAGCTTCCTCCTTCTATTGTATAGTTTGTTTATGGCTGGGGTCCACCAGACAGGACATCTGCCTTTGGAGGACTGGGTCTTGGTTTTATTTGCTCAGTAAAGACCTTTTTTTTTTGCTCTTCAACCTAAGAGAACGAAATAATATGTTCTGGTAGTAGCCCCACCCACTTTT
>NC_056741.1:1299656168-1299675902 GCF_019279795.1 Protopterus annectens
TGAAGTAGTGCTCTGGCGCCCCTTGAGCCACACCCACTCCATACTCATGTTACACCCCTTTGTGAGCCACACCCACAGGTACATCACTCCCCATAAAAGCCACTTCAGTTATTTTCTTCAAATTTTTTAAATGTATGAAAATAATTTTCTACTGTAATGGGTTTTTCATTACCAAGCATTTTCCAAAAGTTACGAAGTCCAAAATTAATACAAATCAGAACCAGCTGAGACACACACACACACACACACACACACACACACACACACACACACACACAATGCAGTCCCAGCAGGTGCTCAAAGCTGTGCCATCAGCTGCAGGTACCATTCACCCAGGCATATGAGGCTTTGTCCTTTTGATTACAGGACATTTATTGAAGAATGTTTTGATGGTTACATTTCACAGCCCCCCTGCCTTGAACATAACTTTTGGTCTGCTTGTGTCAGGACTGGAATGACAAAAAACAAAGGGAGACCCGCTTACATTTTTCTTCTCACTTTGCATGCTATTTCTTTAAATTAATCACTAGTTTTTCTGCAAAACACTTATACTTCTATCTACCTGTTTATGCTTCTTGATTGTATTGCCTTAATTTATTAAATGTAAGTTGTCAGTTTTAGGAAGGATTAAGAGGGACAGAGCAAAATTTGGAGTCAAAATAAGACAGTTGAGAAAGAGGTAAACTGCCACAACCAAAGATCTGCAAGCAGCACTGTCATGATCACATCACCCATTTATAACTAAACCTGGTGAGAGGACAAATGAAACATTCACAGACAACGGCCAAACAAGACACAGGTACATTCACTTAATGCAAGAGAAGTAAACACTCCAGATGCTATCTTCTCTGCAACCTTTGTACTACAACAAGTGCACAGGACTGGACAGTTTTTGCTGTCCTTACCATTCTACACTGCTGTTTAAATCCAAAAGCACCACCAACAGAAACTAACCCTACACACACAGCTGTGCCACATTTCACAGAAGACAGACAAACATTTTTTTCCAGTAAGCAATGAAACAAACTATAGGAACCAATGGCAAAACCGTCCAAATCAGAACATTTCAACCAAAAAGGCCACTCAAACTTGTGTCATTACAATCCACCAATACCAGTCAATATGCACAATCTCTGCAGAAGTAAAAGTCATCTGAATAATTCCACATTAAAGAGATCTGTAGCTAATGAAAAGGTTGCTGCAAGCAAACAACTTTGTATTTCAGTGTTTCATCTACCAATTCAGTGTCTGCTATCAATGAAGAATAAATTGCCTATGCTACATTAAAAAGAATGATAAGCTGGTGATATTGCACTAGGGAATGGATAGCAAACTGAAAACAGGTTCATAGTTACTAGGCATCTCATCCAAAGGAGTGCATACTCAGGATTGCAGCACCCCACCCCCTTAAAATACAACACAGTATCAAGGATGAACAAAATTATCTCTTGCCTCAATGTATGGACAAAAAGCAAAAATACAAAAAAAAAAAAAAAATTCTGGAATTGGACAGGCAAAAAAAAAAAAATTTAGAAACATTCTACTATGTACATAAAACAATAAAAAGACACATTTCACAATAAAAATAATTTTCAAATTCTTAACCAGTTAGATTTTACATATTATATGTCTGTAGATGAAAAAGAAAACGCTATTCACTCTCTCAGGGCTAAAACACATAAAAATGTATTTTATTTCAATATGGGTCTGGTATAGTACAGAATACTCATAACAAAAGATACCACAATAGTGGAAAGAATGCCATAATTTCCTTATTCTTCCCTTACACAAGTCTCCACATACACCACAGTGGGACTCCTTCCTTATTCCTAGTCTCCCCATAAAGATGTCTATACCACTGCAGTCTCTCTGAAGCTTGCCTCATATGTCTCAAGAAGCTTCCATCCTCAAACCGATATTGTGGCACAGAGGGTTAAAGCCCTAACTACAGCTCAGGCTCGAAGTCACTATTAGTGTGGAATGTGTGTGCAAATCCTGCGGGGGGGGGTGCTTGTCAATGATACTCCCTGAGAGAAGAAGTGGTCCAAAGAGGGGAGTAGCCCTTGGATGCTGTGTCATAGAATGTGTGTGTGTGTGTGGGGGGGGGGGGGGTAGATCATAATACAAAAAAAATTCTCCTGAGTGATGTTTGATGCTCTTAAGGTTTGAGTGAGCCCCAGCCAATATTGGAGCAAGTTTGGGGCTGATGGCAGAAGATGTCACAACCAGTGATGTACATGGGGCACTGAGGTTAGACTGACACAAATTCAGCCTTGATGGAACTGCTACATATCTGCAAGACAAACAGTACATGGGCCAGCCAATCTAAGGATCTAGTCTTAGTGAGTCAAACAGAACATGCTAGAGAGACAGATATGTGTCCCAGAGATTGTCCCATCTTTGGAATAGGCTTCATATTCACATTAAGGAGAGTCCTTTTCTGGCCCTTTTCAAGACCAAGCTGAATGGATGAATGGGAAATTGAATATTCACACCTTAGGTGGCTCATATGTCCCTTATGGATAGAGGCAATCTGTTAAAACTGTAAAATGCTCAATGCATAGGCACAAACCTGTGGCATCCTCCTGCTCTAGGCACCATATACTGGGTAAAATTGGGTTATATTGGCTAGGCTTGTGAAAGCTCTTGAGCTGTTAGCCTAATAATCTCATATGAACCTATGAAGTAAGAGGGAAGGGCAAAAATAGAAGCCTGAATCCTCATTCCAGGCTAGGAAATAGACTCCTCCTTACCAAGGAGAAAACTATCTACAAGGATGGGAAAAGGCAGCTTTAAGGCTGTAGTCCTTTTTATTATAGTTCTTGATTTAATCAGTGAAAGTGAGCTGTCTTTATGTGCAGATATTTTGTAAGCAGTCATTCTGAAAATAGTAAAGAATTCAGCTTGACAAAAATGTGCATTACATTTATAGAACAACATGTAGAGTGAAAATCATTAACACTGAATGAAATATGAACAGCAGCAAGTAGTGGTCTACATTTGTAAAAGGAAAAATAATTGCAGACAAGTATTCCTTCAAAAGTACCGATGAAATGCTATTAACTTTCATTTTAGAAATGCTGCTGACTGCATTACCTTACCTATGATAAATACTTTTTCAAGGGATGAGAATCAATTCATCTAATCACAACAGATGAAAACAATGCTGAGTTTGCTGACCCCACTCAATACCATTTCCTGGCAGGCTCCTTACCTCTCACTTGTCCATTCTTGCTCCAGTACACAACGTCTTCTGCAATTCAAATCCCACGTCCCCAAAACAAAGACGTACATAATCTGTCGCACAGGCATAGCCAGTGTTTGCGATCTGTTTTCGTCATCTGCGGCCATAAAAGGAGGGCGCTCTTAAAGAAGAACATCCTAAAAATGTTTTTTTTTTTTTTTTTTTTGTAATAAAAAGAAAATGAATATCTTCGCTGCCAAAGGCAGTCTCTGTTTTATGGACAGTGTACTGCCAAGAACATCACAAACCCAGACTGGATAAAAAAAAAAAAAAAAAAAAAAAAAATCATTTAAAAAAATAACTAAAATTGCACCCTTTATGTGATCGAGGCTGTAGCCCTGGGCCTAGGCGGTTGCCTAGTTAAGCCTACCCAAGGCGGCCGTAATTATAAAGTTTTCTTCTTTTTCTGAAAGAGGTGGTATAACAAGATAGGAACTGGGAATTTGAGCTAGGTTGTTCAGTGGCATATTGGCAGGTTAGAATAGCAGATTAAAAATAAAGGTTTTGGATCTGAGAAGTGTGTCTTATTGACTTTTACAGATGTTCTACCATGCTCCATGGCAAAGGCACGTATCGCGCAGTGCGAAAATAGGATGTTCCACATTTTGACCATTAGTCACACATTGTTAGGGTCTGTGCTCCACATTGGCCTCTTAACAGGTCGAGACCTATGATGAGCTATGTCATAGAATTTCCCCATAGTGATGTTTACTGCTTTTGTTCTCCAGAAGAACTACATATCCTCTTCCACATGCTGAAAAATTGTAGGATTCATGAGAAGGAAGCGCTGCTGGATTTCTGAAGCCAAGGCCTGTGAAGCTGTTGTGGAAACCAGAAAGTCCCTGTAGTGAGGATGCATACTGGAAAGTCCCTGCAGTGAGGATAGCTAATGTTACACAGACCACTGTGTCCACCAGGATAGATATTACTTTCATCCTTCATAACATCATGCATGGTATCTCTATCTACAGGGTAGCAGTCAACTATGTCCACATCATAGATGTAATGGTAGACCATCACTGCCAGACCCATCTGTGATATAGTGGGCATCAGCTCACACTGTCAAGGGCACTGGTTGTGAGTGTGGTCACTACCAAATGTTGGTCCTTAAGTACAGACACTACTTCTAGCTTTTTAGCATGGGAAGTAATCCTGCTCACTGAGAAATCATGAAGTTCAGAATAGCTCATCTCCATGGCTTATCCTGCTATTTTATTTGTTTCTGAATCATTCAGTATGACTGATGTCATAATTTGCATACACAGTGGTCCTTATTTCCCTATGGACACTCATTTGTATGTCATTATGCAGTCATTTACATGTAATACATACCACTCTATTTTCTCAGTAAACTGATCATGCTATGCATGTCTCTGAATCACCCCTCGTTGTGTGTCACCACTCATCATACTATTTTGTCGAACACATTCTGCTCTTTGTTTCTGAATAGGCCACAGTGTTTGCAATGCAAGATATGGAAGAGACAAGCAGGTGATATCAGGTAATGGCCCACAACTTGCATGTAAAGTGGTCAGAAATTTTTCCCAGGCTATCCAAGTTTCAACATGCTGCATCAAGTTCAAAATATAAGCAATCAAACTGGCAAGCTGTGCACATAAATACAGCCCTTGTGAAAAGAAATTATAAAGAAATTTGATGCAAAAGCCTGAACAAACATTCATTTAGTATTGCTGCATTATAATGGCACTTAACTGCAAGCTGTATGACTATCTCCTTTGCAACTTTCATGGGAAGAAGGTCTGAAATGTAGCTTCTAACATATTGATAAAATGCGAGTGCCAGAACCTCTCAGGAAAAAGCAATTAAACAGAAGCAATACTATGACAGATATGCAATAATGCATCTTTTCTATTTGAAGGAGTCAGAGTGACACCAAATCAAACTTTAGGTTACAAGGTCCATAGTGAAGTGAAAGGAGATCCTCATTATCAAAGGTAGAGATCATATGTTGCTCAAAGTCATGATTTATTGTTGTATCAAAGAAGTCAAAGACATTTATTAAAGATTCCTAATCAAGACTACTTGTATGAGTCAGGCAGATGGAACCAGTTCATAACTGCCAGGCAATGAATCTGAGATATCAGAAAAATTTGTTTCAGTGCATGTTAGAGCTAGAAATACAGATTCCACTACAGGAATTCCTGTCAAGCAGTATTGGAATGTTTACCTTCTACTATAGATACTGCTAATGAGAACAGTGTAATTACAACAAATTAGTGTAAAATGTGTTATACACAGCAGGACAGGATTACGTGTGTGTGTGTGTGTGTGTGTGTGTGTGTGTGTGTGTGTGTGTGTGTGTGTGTGTGTGTGTGTATATATATATATATATATATATATATATATATATATATATATATATGTTGTATCTTTCGGCTTTTCCTGGTTAGGGGTCGCCACAGCGGAACTCCAGTCCGCTAATGATTGGCAGTAGATTTTTACGTGCCGAGTTGCTGGCCCTGACGCACAACCTTCAACGAAGGTACGCCCATTCACGCATGTCTCCACACAGAAGAAACTCTAGCTGCGCATCGAACAGGACAACGTCTTACTGTGAGGCGACAACGCTACCGCAGCACCACCACCGCAGTATATATATATATATATATATATATATATATATATATATATATATATATATATATATATGGGTTTAGGACACATGCTCGACTAGCATATATCCGAATCACAAAACATCAAACACAAATACACGAAAGTGCTTAACATCGAAAAGCACTTCTGTGTATGTGCAGTTCAAAAAAAAAAATCTACATTTCTGCAGGGGGGCTTCTCTGCCCTGTGCCCCCCCCACACCCCCATACTTTATTATTCTCACTCCGATATCACACTACAGTGGGGAAAAGGGAATTTTCCCTTACCCACACTGTAGTCCGATCTACGAAACAGGCACACATACATGGAAATGTCGATGTTAAGCACTTTCGTCTATGTGTGTTCAAAGTTTTGTGATTCGGACATATGCAAGACAAGCATGTGTCCGGATCCCATAAATATATATATATATATATATATATATATATATATATATATATATATATATATATATATCTACATACATACACACAAACAAACACACACATACATATACATATATATGCACACACAAACACACACACACACACACACACACACACACACACACATATATATATATATATATATATATGTGCAATATATACACACACACATATGTGTGTATGTATACACACACACATGTATAAATATATATATATATATATATATATATATATATATATATATGTGCACAATACATGCGCACACACACACACACACATATATATATATATATATATATATGTATATATATATATATATATATATATATATATATATATATGTATATAAAATATATAATATATTAAGGATATCCACACCTCCAGGCTAGTTGCTCAGCATAATGCATCCGAGGTTATCCAAGTGCAACTAACTCTGGGCAAAACTGCAGTCCAAATTGTAGCTTGCTACAGATCCCCCCACCATGCCCCAGGATTCCCACTCCTCTTTTCTTGATGTACTGGAAAATATTAAGGTTCAAGCAAACACCCTAATAATGGGCGACTTCAACTACCTCACCATTAACTGGGAAAACTACTCATGTACCAACTCCTTAGCTCAACGCTTTCTGGAATTTATAAACTCCAATGCCCTGCATCAACTTATCCACATCCCCACCAGAGGCAACAATATCCTAGACCTAGTCATTACCAACATGAGTGACTGGTGTTCCACACCTGAAGTCAATTCCTCGTTGGTCCGATCTGACCATAAGCTAATCACCCTTGATATCCACATCCTGCCCCCCCCCCCCATTAAGAAAACCATGGTAAAAACTTTCTCCAAAGCCAACTTCATGCTTCTTAAGAAAGAAGTGGTGAACTTCATGATGCAAAATAAAGCTTTCAAATGATATCCAAATAATTGCAGAAGTAAAGCAGTATGCACACTACAGTGTTTATGGTAAATGGGGCGAAATAACTAGGGAATGGGACATTGGAAAGGCTGCAGGGGGGAGGCTTCATTCAACCATGATTTTGTGAGGGGGAAGGACAGCAAACTCAAACAGCCCCAGCTGAATTATACCTTTCAACTGTCCAGATTTTTGCAGAATGAATAGATTTTTGCTTCTTATTTTTGGTTTGTTCCTCAAATAATTTGTGGTTTTCTGGCAAATCATTTAGGAATGAAGTCACTAAATAATGACAGACATTGGGCAGGATTCACGAAGGCTTGCACGGAGTGTAAGAGACGTGCAACACTCCATGCAAGCCTCGCGATCCAGGAACAGCCCCAAACTCCATGTAAGAGACCAGCTAAAACGTCTCTTACACGGACTGGGCGTGGACATGCTTAAATACCTCACTTGCAGCCGAAAGGTATGCAAATGAGGTATATTAGCGATCCACGAAGCAGAAACCAGTCCGTGTAAGAGGCGTTAGCTGCAGAAATGTACTCAGTTGACAACTGAGTGCGTTTCTACAAATTCCTAGCGGAGCCATGTCAGCTCCAAAAAAGGGTGCATATGTCTCAGGCAGCATGCCAATGGCCAAATATGTGGCCATTGGCAAGGTAACCCGATGCAAAAATATTAAAAATATAATTTTTTCGTGATCAAACCAGCGGCCTCCATAAAGCGGGCTGTGCTGTATAAAACCATAAAAAAGAAGGTTATAAACCCACAAATGTGGGTTTCATGCAATACATGGAATGACAATGCAGGGACCAGCAGACCAAAAACAACATGGCCACCGTGTAGTGGTTGCTAAGGGGGGAAGCTGAGTCTAAGACATGTAACTAAGCATTAGTAGGCAGTCTCATGTAAATGAGGGTTAGGATACTGAATCTCACAGTCACATAGCAAATGAGCACAGTCTGAGTAGTGTAAGAGATACATAAGGGGGAGGAATAGAGTAGGAGATAGGTGACATCACAGGGGGGAATGGTAGAAATAAATGCAGTTCATTGGAGGTCAGTGTAACATGACAGATGACAGACACAGATCATGGAAAGAGGTGTGCCACTAGATAAGTCAGGGAAAGTCAAGAAATGGAAGGTGTACACTGTTACTTACACCAAAGTTTCTTGCTGGGCGTGCATCTTGCGATGTGCACGCCATGAAGCGCGAGTAGGGCAGTGTGCACGCGTGTAAGGCAGACTAAGCATGTGGGAGCATGTTGGGCGATGTTTAACACTGTTTGCGCTGGTGTGCGTGCGTGTAGAGCAGGCTGAGTATGTTGGAGGCTGTTGTCAGACGTGTAACAGGGTTTGCGCGGGTGTGCACGCGTTTTAACCTGAATAAGTAGATTCTGAACCGTGTAAGCACGTGTGCGTGCATGTAAGCCACTGTGAGCGTGTTTCTGCTGGTATGCACATTGCTCCCCCCTGAGGAAATGGAAAGGAAAAAGGAAGCAACAGAATGAATAGGAAGCTAGCAGGGATAACTGCTGAAGCTAGCAGGTGAAAACAATTAGAAGCAGGCAATTACACAGGCAGAATAGTAGCCCAGCCCAGCACTTAAAACACTGCAAACAGTAGTGCAGGATGTTTCTCTTAAGAGACACTGCAAGACAGGAGTAAGCTAATAGAAGTGAAAACTGAAAAAGCTTCACTCAGAGCAGAAATGTTAGGGGCTGCCATAGCTGTCATAATGAGACATAGGCGACTTGCTGAGGGTGGTGACAATGCAGATGGTGCCAGACAACCCACAGTGAGGAGACGGAGAAGAGTGTACAGGCCCAGGGTCACCTACCATGGGTTACATGAGCTGGAGATAGTAGAGCGCTATAGAGTGGACAGAGAGCTCCTGCAGCAAATTGTTGAGCTGTGCAGGCCACCACTCACACACAGAACCAACAGAGGGGAACCCATCCCAGTGGAAACCAAGGTATGTGTTGGCCTAAGAATACTAGCAACAGGTACCTTCCAGAGACCAACTGGCGATATGATGGGGATATCACAGGCATCAGCCTCCAGGGTACTGCACAAGTTCCTGGATGCCATGTCAGCACATGTCGGTGATCATGTATATTTCCCCAATGCCCGTGAGATATTGGCCAGCAATATGCGTCTCTTCCAGCAAATAGCGGAATACCCTGAGGTAGTGGGTGCAATAGACTGCACGCACATATGCATCAAAGCACCAGCCGGTGAGTGGGGTAGGGCCTACATTAACCGCAAGGGCTTCCCCTCCATCAACTGCCAGGTCGTATGTGATGCCCAGGGCATAATAATGAATGTGTGTGCTGGCTGCCCTGGGAGTTACCACGATTCCCACATCTGGCACTTGATGCAGCTGTACCAGACATTTGCCAATGGGGACATCCCACACAGACACCTAGTGGGGGATGCAGGTTATACACTGGAGCCGTGGCTGATGACACCCATCAGAAACGCACACACACCTGAACAGGAATGCCATAATGAGGCACACCCACAAACACGTAATGTAATAGAGCGTGTGTTTGGGCTGCTCAAGTCACGGTTCCAGTGTCTGGACACATCTGGTGGAGCCTTGCAGTACACACCAACTACATGTACCCAAATTGTCATGGTATGTGCTATGCTACATAATATGATCTTGCGAAAACAGCTGCAGCAGGACCAGAATAGGGCTGGGCCAAACAGCCCCCCACCATTGCCAAGGCCATCACAGGCAGAGCGTGACTCGGAGGAGGAACAACCTGAGCCTGCCCCAGTAGGCAGAAGGAGGTGTGCCCAGTATGCCCTGGCCTTGGCAAAGAGGCAATGCATAGCACATACACTGGCTCAGTAGGAACCCTGGGAATGATACCCCTCTGACTCACTCAAATAATAACATGGATGCCTAAAATGACATGACCTGCTCACAAACATGTACAGGGAAGTGTAATATGCGCATCCGACAGAGGCAGCCCTGCAGCACCACCTGAGGCATGAATGCCATGTGTTAAGTAATGTAACACCATGTACTATATGCACACCTGAGCACCCTGACTAACATCCACCCTCACCAAGCATGAAGCCACAAAATGACGATGGGATGATCAAGTGCAATAACTGGCTGAAGTAATGCAGTTAGTCAAAGGGGAACCAATGTATCTCAGGCTGGGAAGACATGCGGAGCATGACATGATGCACCACCTGCTAGGGGTGGCGTGTACCTATCATGCCATGCCCCATGGATACTGGCAAAGGCTGTCAGTACCCACAGCATGCCCTGAATAGGTAAGTCTCAAAACACAAACCCACCTTCATAGGTTCCACAAGGGATAGGAACCTAGATGTAATGCTACCCAATGCCAGAAGTCTAAACAGCAAGATGTGTGCAGTGTAAACACACACAGTATGGAGAATGTAGATACCAGTCCTGTAATAGAGAACTGGGTCAAGGCTCACATCAGCACCTTAACACTACCAGGTCACACCTCATACTGTGCTGTACAGCCGTAAAACATGGAACAAGCTACAAAAGGAGGGTGACTAGCAATAAATGTCAACGATAACCACACCCCCATGTTGGTACCACAACAAGAAGCAGCATGGATTAGCCATGGTCAAATACCAATGGCTAAAACCGCCTCCCAGTACATAGCCTGCTGCAGACTACTGTCCTAATACCGGGAACTGCACCTGGCCTATGTTGGAACACATGAATATATCAAGCCCCTCAAACCACATTATATTGCTTGACTGAAAATACCCAGACATACACCGGGAGCATTATACTAGCACCAACACAGTAGGGGAAAAGTTCCCAGAATCCATAAACCAAAATGCCCAGGAACAATGTACCACTCCCACAAGAGAGGTAAGCATACTGGATGTGATAATCAGCAACATGGGTACTGGATGGCAAGATGAGAAGTGTATTGCTCACTGGTAAGACCAGACCATAGAGTAATCACACTGGATATACACATCCTGACCCCAATCCCTGGCCAGAATACCACAGTGAAAAACATGTGTAAAGCATAGTTTGATAACCAACAAGGATGTCCAGGCAACCAGGAGATATCATCAACAGCCAACCAGCATACAACCGAACTGTTGTAAAATGAATCCAAAATGAAATGAATAATCCAATGCAGTTTATTAAAACAACAACGAACGAAGATGACCTAGGTTTCGTTCGAAAACGAACTTCTTCAGATAACATCCTATAAACAACACCCTCCTTAAATACACAATACCTTGCACTTAATTGCTGCAATTAAGCCATAATTGCACAAGTAAAATCAATTCACCATGTTTAATGCACAGTAACTAGTTTGTTAAAACTCGAATGAACCATGCTCATAAAAAACAGCCTACCCACCTAACAAACTAACTATCTAACTGATCATACCAAATACTCTTAACCAAAATTATATATATATATATATATGTACACATTACTCATAACTAAAAATATATATATATGTATATTGATATAAATGAAAAGTAAATTACTGCATATATAATTTCTAATCTAATATACAATATAATATAATTCATTCACATGGAACTATTCTAATATGTATGAATAAATGTATGTTTATTAACATGTGCACGAATAAGTGGATATACAAAATGCTGTTACATCGTGTCAACACTAACTATTTCCCTTTTATCATATTACTTTTTAATAGTGGCTTAATAGTACAGCACTCATTTAAACCTGGTGTATTGCATGCGTCTAAAAGTATCTGCCATTTCAACTCATAAATATCTAAATCATACATGGTAACCCTACCTTGTATATCATATACTAAATTTTGAATAACACAAAATTTAAATTTATGTCCAACATTACCTTGTAAAATTTCAAAACAACTAATGCACTTGCCAGGCATATACAAGGTAATGTTGGACATAAATTTAAATTTTGTGTTATTCAAAATTTAGTATATGATATACAAGGCAGCCATGTATGTTAGATATTTATGAGTGAAATGGCAGATACTTTGACGATGCAATACACCAGGTTTAAATAGTGCTGTACTTACCACTTAAAAAGTAATATGATAAAAGGAAATAGTTAGTGTTGACACGATGTAACAGCATTTTGTATATCCACTATTCGCACATGTTAATAAACATACATTTATTCATACATATTATATATCCATGTGAATAATTATATATATTATATAGGTTCATAGGTTCATAGGTTCATACTAGGCTATCTGCCGAGGGCATTTATAAGCCTAGCCCATTGTTTTGTGGCTTACGCCACCCCTTTAGTATGGGGAACTATACCCATTATTTTGCTGTGCCTCTGTCGAGCAGTGACACTGAGGTAATTCCTGGGGTATATCTGCGATCTCCCATCCATTGGTCAAGATTTCTCTTGAACAAGGCCAGCGAGTGCTCTGCCTCACATGTACGGGATTTTGTTCCACAGCATAGGAGTCTTTGGGTGATGAATCTATCCCTCCAGCACGTCCTATTAATAGCCGTGTCGAGGTTTAAGTCTCCGCCCTTGTGGCTCTGATGGATCTAGATTTTTTGAGGTGAAGCATATTCATCAAATCTGGGTTTGACATGGCCTTGTATGTTAGGCAAAGGTCACCTCTGAGCAAGCGTGGCGACTGAATAGAGCTGGAGTTCTTTCAGTCGGGCAGCATAGGACAGATTTTGAGACCCTTTATCCTTTTGGTGAGGAACTTTTGTGGCCTCTCCAGCTGCTGCAAGTGTCGGGTCAGATACATTCGAATGGGGCATTGTACTCAATCATTGGTCTGATGGTGATGAGTAAAGGGAGACTATGACCTCCCTTGATCTAGATGAGAATCCCTTCATGATAAGGTGGGCAATGTAGAAGGACTTCCTAACTACTTTAGCTACATGGGTGTCGAATGACAGACTACTATCAACCTGGGTCCCCAGGTCCCTGATAACTTCTTCTGTGCTCAGTGGATTGCCACCTATTTGGTAGCTAGGGGTAACCTTGTTTTTCGAAGGGTATGACTATGCATTTTTTGGCATTTAACTTTTGGCCGTGGCTCTGGCACCAGTTATCCGTTTCTGTGAGACCCTTCTGAAGGATATCTGTGTCAGATGTGTTTTCTACTATGGCGCCCAGTTTGCAGTCATCTGCAAACTTTGTCAACTCATAACCCTCCTGTGTTTGCTTGTACTTGAAAAGTAGATGCCAAACAAGAGTGGGCCAGGACTGAGCCCTGTGGGACACCACTTGTGACAGGCTTTGAGTCTGACATGGCCAGCAACTCTGACCCTGTGGGTTCTGTCACTCAGCCAGTTTGCAACCCATCTTGTGATGTATGGGTTAACATTTAAGCTGATGAGTTTTCAATGATACCAGTGGGGTATTGTATCGAAGGCCTTAGCCAGATCGAGGTAGGCTGTATGGACTGCCTTTCCCTCATCAATGGCTTTGGTGACTGTTTGAAAAAGTCAACCAAGTTTAAAAGGCATGATCTGCCTTTGACAAAGCCAAACTGGGTTGGATCCAAAGTCTGCAAATTCCCTATGTCTTTATTTATGAGGTCCATTATGATCCTCTCCATGGCTTTGCAGATAAGGCTTGTCAAGCTAATGGGCGGTAATTTCAGGGTCTGTGGAGGCACCGCCTTTGTGAAGTGGGACCACAGTTGCAGTCGCCACTCCTGGAGTGCGTATCCAGAGGTAAGACTTTGATTAAACAGCTGTCCTAGCTGTGGGTTTAATTCCTCATTGAGTTAAATGGAGCACACAGCCGGGGACACCATCGGGTCCCATGGATGCTGTGTTTTTGCTGGAGAGAGCAGTTCTCACTTGGCTGGAGATGTTTGGGGGGCTGCACTCATTTGGTATAGATATCTCTCCTTTTGGGGGAGGGAGAAGTTTGCACTGAACCTGTCAGCCAGTATGTTGGCAATGTCTGTAGGATCAGTAATCTTCACATCATTTTGAACTAGTTCTGAGCATATCTGGGAGTTTCCTCCTAGGTTTCTAACATAGCTAAAGAAGGCCTTATGATTGTCTTTTGAGTCTTTAGCTATTTTTCTCTCGAAATTTGCTTTGGATGATTTTATGAGAGCTCTTAGTTTTTACTTATAGTGATCAAGGGTGTCTTACCTTTTAAGGATTTTGCTCTATCTTGTAGTAGCTTCCTCCTTTTGTTGTAGAGTTTGTTTATGGCTGGGGTCCACCAGACTGCATGCTTGCCTTTGGTACAAAGAGTCTTTGTTTTGCTTGGGATTGCCTTATCCATGCAGTCCTGCACGTGCTGGTAGAAGGCGTTTGTAAGTGATTCAGCGGCTTGAGTATTGTTTTCCGCCCATTTCGGGGGCCTGAAAGGAGACCACACTAGTCTTTAGAAGTGTGAAGTCGGCTTTTGAGAAGTTCTTTACTGTGGTCTTTTTATTTCAGGTGGGGGTGGGATGAGGACCTCCAGCGAGATTAGTTTGTGATCTGATCTCACCAGTGAGGGGTATACTTCGGTGTTGAACATTGTGCTCCCATGTTAAGTGATGATGAGATCAAGTATGTTATCTCCTCTTGTGGGGATGGTGACTAGTTGTTCCATGGCATTTGAGTTTATGAATTCCAGGAACTTTTGGGCTAGGGTGTTTGGGCTTGAGTAGTGTTCCCAGTCTATATTAGGGTAATTGAAGTCACCTAGTATGATGGTGTTTGGTGATACATTTATCCCCTCTAGTGTTTTCAGGAAGGACATGTGAGTTTCCTGAGTTTGTGAGGGTGGCCTGTAACATGCTACAATTTGCAGAGCAGTCTTGCCTATGGTTAATTGCACCTGGATGGTCTCCGATGCATCGTGCGTTGCCACCAGTCTTGAGGTGTGGGTGTCCTTGATGAATATGGATACCCCCTCCTTTCTTAGTATTGTCCGGATTTTGGGGCGGAGCGCATGATATGAGGTAAAACCTGATAGCTGGGGTGCTCTCAGGAGCCTTGAACCAGGTTTCTGTCACAGCACAGACATCGATGTTCTCCATACTGAGAAGGGCCTCGAGTCGTGCATTTTGAGATTTAGACTTCTGGCATTGAGCAGCATTACCCTTAGTTTTTCCTTTTTGTGTTCTAGGGTGGTAGGTTTAGAATTTGAGCCTTGCCTAAAAAGGCACTATGGGGTGGCAAGAGCCTTTGCCAATATCCGGAATCCCAGGGGTGACAGGTGCAAGCCGTCCCTTGAAACAGCGTGGCTTGTCCAGCATGTCATCCCAGGCAGACAGATACTGGATCCCCTTTGAATGACACCAGTGTTTAAGCCAATTGTTAAAGCTGATCATCTTATCTCTGTATTGTGGCATCATTCTTGGTGAAGGTAGGATACTGCTCAAGGTCAGGGTCATACCTGCCTGGGCTACATAATCAGAGAGCTCCTCAATGTCTCTTTTCATGTAGTCCAGGAGTGCGTCTCAGGTCGTTTACACCAGCGTGGACAATGACTGAGTCATATTTGTACCTGCTGTTGAGAGACCTGAGTGCTTGCGTTATGTGGCGGATTCTAGCCCGACAGGCAGCTTACTGTGACCTTCTCCTTACTCAGTCTGGTGGCGGGACATCAGTGTGTCTGACTATGGAGTCACCAATGACTAGTGTGTCTGGCATTGTGTTTGGCCTTAAGGGCTGT
The DNA here is from genome assembly GCF_019279795.1 of Protopterus annectens. Classification (NCBI taxonomy): domain Eukaryota; kingdom Metazoa; phylum Chordata; order Ceratodontiformes; family Protopteridae; genus Protopterus; species Protopterus annectens. The sequence continues at coordinate 1,299,672,029 of NC_056741.1, forward strand.
GACTGTTTGACACTCTGACTGTGAGGTCTATGTGTTGCGGGTGTTGTGTTCTGAGGTGGTGGTTGTTTGGGTGTCTGCTTTGGTGGCCTCTGCTGTTTTGGTAGATTTTTGATCAGAGCCTCGAGTATGTCTTTGTGTGTTTATGTGTATGATTTGAGGTTGTAATGGTACTATGTGAGACTGGGTCTATAGTGTGTGTGGTAACCTTCTCCTCCTGACTGGTCTTGCCAGTCCTATGTTGAAGAGCTCAGCCTCCAGTTTGGCCCGATATAGTTGCATCTCTCGCATGTATTTGTGTTTTGTGGGAGGAGGAAAGGGTTGTCTGTGTACATGAGGCAATTGAAACATTGCCTCAATATTCAGTTCACCAGCTGAGCAGGAGAGGACACTAGCAACTGATCCTCGACATGCTAGAAGGGTAGGCGAAAAACTTTAAAAAGATTCGGGGGCGTGGGTGACGAGAAATGGGGGTTGCCTTTTGGGGTACTATCTATGACAAGAGTGCCGTATCAAAGGTAATAAGTACTGTAGGAGCAAGTGCTAGGTTTAATAGATAGAGAATAGTCTACTTGGAGTCAAGTAGAGTTGATCTTTTAGTTATAGGATACGCTGATTTGATCAGTAGTATAGTTCGAGGAAGGTAGTTTTAAGGAAAATTTGAAGAGTGGACTTTAGGTAGCCCGAATGGTTTAAACCTGCTTAACGGCTGCCCTAGTGTGCAACAGTGGCAGCTCGAGCTAAATCGCTCTAAATTCAGCTAGCACGTTTTGCCGCGTTTATACCAGGGCTGGAAAAAGCTAGAAACTGGCCCAAAGCGACCAATAAACTACTAGTTACTGGCTGAAACCTCACAAAACTGGACAAAGGCAGCTCAATGCTTCCCACTCCCACTGGTAAGCAAGGTGGCTTCCCTTCCCCAAATAAGGCAAGGAAACAGTACACAGGAACTACAACCAAAGCCCAGGAATCAGCAACTCTGAAACTGGACTAAACTAGTAAAGCAGGAAAGCAAGGTAGCTTCCCTTCCCCCAAATAAGGCAAGGAAACAGTACACAGGAACTACAACCAAAGCCAGGAATCAGCAACTCTGAAACTGGACTAAACTAGTAAAGCAGGAAAAACAAGAGATATTTTTTTCTTTTTTTTTCTTTTTTTTCACAAAATTATATATGCAGTATTTTACTTTTCATTTATATCAATATACATATATATATATATATTTTTAGTTATGAGTAATGTGTACATATATATATATATATATATATATATAATTTTGGTTAAGAGTATTTGGTATGATCAGTTAGATAGTTAGTTTGTTAGGTGGGTAGGCTGTTTTTTATGAGCATGGTTCATTCGAGTTTTAACAAACTAGTTACTGTGCGTTTAACATGGTGAATTGATTTTACTTGTGCAATTATGGCTTAATTGCAGCAATTAAGCGCAAGGTATTGTGTATTTAAGGAGGGTGTTGTTTGTAGAATGTTATCTGAAGAAGTTCGTTTTCGAACGCAACCTAGGTCATCTTCGTTCGTTGTTGTTTTAATAAACTGCATTGGATTATTCATTTCGTTTTGGATTCATTTTACAACAGTTCGGTTGTATGCTGGTTGGCTGTTGACGATATCTCCTGGTTGCCTGGACATCCTTGTTGGTTATCAAAGTTTGTTCGTTGTTTGTGCCTTGGTTATGTGTAAAGCATAGGTTGCAGCCCTCCAAACTGATGTTGAATCCACGAAAGGCCCTGTGCAAGTGCAGAATATGGGACACACCACAGAACATGTTATACAGGCATTCCATGAACACAGCCAGGAATGCTTGGAGTATGCAATCACAAATAACAACAACACACAATGCCATACACGCAGGCATCTGGCATGCTGGACTCCAGCCATTACCAAACCATGCAAGAGAATGAGGAAGCTACCACATGATAGAGCAAACATAAAAAGGGAAGTAATCACTGACCAGTAGTATGGCAATAACATGTGTCCACACATACAAACCACTAAGTCCAGCCACAACAAGTAGAATCTGTGAATACAGAGGCAATGTGACACCAGTCCCAAGTACACAGACAACCACAACACCCCCCAATAAATACAAATATATGTGATAGATGCAACCATGTCTCCAAACCAGAGGTTAAGCTCCACCAACTCAGTACTGTCAAAACTAGTCAGGAGGAGAAGGTAACCACATACACCACAATCCCAGTCCCACATAGACCTACCACAACTGTAAACCAAACACATAAACACAGACAAATATTCCCGGAGGCCTTAATTACAAACACACCACAACAACAGAAGCCTCCAAAGCAGATCACAAGCAACCATAACCTTCAAACATAGCACATGCAACGAATAGTACGCAAAGCTGGTGTGCCAAACAGTCACAGGCCAGAAGGAGAAACAACATGCCTGATACAGTTGTAATAGGTGTCTGTATAGGCAACACAGTGCTGTCCCACTCACCAGACTGAACAAGGAAAAGGGTAGAGTAAGCTGCCTGTAGGCTGCCACAAAATGCCACATAATACAGTACAAATGCAGGTCACCCCAAAGCAAGCAGAAATATGATGCACTCAATGTCCATGCTGGTGTGAATGACCTGAGATGTACCTCCCTGGTCAACATGAAAAGAGACATGGATGATCCCTCTGAGTATGTACCCCAGGCCGGTATGACACTGGCTGTGTGCAGCATCCAACCCTCACCAAGAATGATGTCACAGTACAAACACAGAGATGCTCATGTTTAACAGCTGGCACAGTTACAGCTCTCAGTCCAAGAGGGTCTAATGTCTGTCTGCTTGAGATGTCAAGCATGACAAGTCATGCTGCTGTTCCAGGGATGGCTTGCACCTGTTACCCTGTGCATCTGGATACTGGATAAGGCCTTTGCAGCCTCCATAGAGCCGCATTATGTAGGCAAGGCCAAAAGACTACCCACCACCCTAGAAACATAGAGTGGTAGGAAACATAAGGGTAATGCTGACCAATGCCAGATGTTTAAACTGCAATATGCATGCCCCTGAGGCACTTCCCATTATGGAGAACATCGATGTCTGTGCAGTGACAGAAGCCTGCTGCAAGCCCAGTGATAGCACACCAGCACTACTAGGTTATACCACATATCATGTGTTATGGCCCCAACACCTGCACCAAAACATGAAAGGAGGGTATCCATATGCAGCACAGACACCCATATGGCCAGGTAACTGACAATGCACAAAGCAGCGGAGACCACCCATGTGCACCTAAGTGTAGTCCAAACTGCTGTACAGTCTGTAGCATGCGGCAGACCACACTCTCACACACAAGAACTCCACCCAGACATCCTGAAGACACTGGACATTATGAATGTCCCACCAAATACCAGACAAGGTACACACAAATTACCACATAGGTGGCAAACCATTATGTATGCAAGGAGTAATCAGGGACCCAGGGACACAAGTCGACAGTAATCTGTCATGTGACACTCACAATGCCAATGTGGCTAGGAAGATTGTCGATATTGGACACCGTATCATGAAAGGATTCACATCTACATCAACAGAGGTCACTGTGCCACTGTACTGTTCCCTTATCAGACCCATAATCTAGTACAATGACTCATATGGGATGTACCGTGCGTGACACCTGCAGTTCGAGGAGAGACCTCATAGTTACCCCACCAACAGGATAAAGGGTGTGAAATATATGTCTTATGCTGCCTGGCTGTAGATACCCCAGCTGAATGCAGTCACAGACTGCCTACACAGTGGCATTGTATGTCTGTTGTACAAGGCCATGTCCGACACAGGAGTAATGGACATGCTCCCCCAACCAACAAAGGAAAATCCCAAAAAAAGGGGGGGGCCATTGGGAAAA